>NW_015387391.1:321700-338636 GCF_001527695.2 Protobothrops mucrosquamatus
TTCTTCTTCTTCTTCTTCTTCTTCTTCTTCTTCTTCTTCTTCTTCTTCTTCTTCTTCTTCTTCTTCTTCTTCTTCTTCTTCTTCTTCTTCTTCTTCTTCTTCTTCTTCTTCTTCTTCTTCTTCTTCTTCTTCTTCTTCTTCTTCTTCTTCTTCTTCTTCTTCTTCTTCTTCTTCTTCTTCTTCTTCTTCTTCTTTCT
The DNA here is from genome assembly GCF_001527695.2 of Protobothrops mucrosquamatus. Lineage (NCBI taxonomy): Eukaryota > Metazoa > Chordata > Lepidosauria > Squamata > Viperidae > Protobothrops > Protobothrops mucrosquamatus. Next base: position 321,898 of record NW_015387391.1, read on the forward strand.
CCCATTGTGGCTTAGCAAAGAGCAGGCCATGGCATGTTCCCTCTTTGGGCTTCAGAGACATCCTCAGCATGGGGATGACCATCTGCTCTCCTGGTGGGTTCCCACAAAGTTTCTTGGCCTTAACTTGTCTTAGGCTTGAGTCTAGGGCTCAGTCAGCAAAGAAGCCTATTTCAAAATATTCTAGCTTGGTCTCTTATATGAATGCAACCGTTGATTATAGAAGCTTCAATTGGTATCCTGATTTCTCTGAAATGATAATAACAAAAAAAGGCATCTAAAATGGTGGGTTTGAAATCTTCGGGCATGAATCCCGCAAAAAAAAATAATGTTGCCTGGGTGGGATGAAGCCCAATCTACAGATCTTTTCACACTGGGAAAAGAGTATTTCTCCTGCCAAACAGATGGCTGTGCTGTCAATCTTGACAGCTCAGATTACCTTTGGAGGGAAAACAGGAAAAGGGTGGGGGGAGTCCTCCTCCCACCCCCTACCCACCAGCCCTTCTTTTTTGCAAACAGGTTGCGGTTGCTGCTAGGACTGAAAATACCATGCCCATCACCTGCCCCCATGTTTCCGTAGAATCTCTCCCCCCCCCCCTTGGTGTGGCATGCTGCGAAAAATGAGGAGGGAAGCAAACGGTTTACACAGCCAGAGGAAGGGAAGGGAAGGGAAGGGAAGGGAAGGGAAGGGAAGGAAAGGAAAGGAAAGGAAAGGAAAGGAAAGGAAGGAAGGAAGGAAGGAAGGAAGGAAGGAAGGAAGGAAGGAAGGAAGGAAGGAAGAAAAGAAAGAAAGAAAGAAAGAAAGAAAGGAAAGAAAGAAAGAAAGAAAGAAAGAAAGAAAGAAAGAAAGAAAGAAAGAAAGAAAGAAAGAAAGAAAGAAAGAAAAGATTCTTTCCTTCCTATTTTCCTTCTGGAAAGGACCTACCTGTCTAGAATCAATCTGAATACAGAATAAATGTTTTGGTGGTATCAGTGGAAACTTCCCTCCCGAGACCGAGAACAGATTTAGCAGAAGTAATTGTTTTGATCTGATTCTCTCCTTCCCCAACACGTGGCTACTGTTGGCATTTCAAGTAACTTAATGTGACGCTTTGAGCATTGTATGTCAGCACTATCGCTACAGAGTTGGGGGTAGGGTATTGCAAATGAGTGAAAATATATTGGAAAGGAGAAGGGGACATTTGTAGAAATCTTACCCCTTCAACATCCTCTGCCATTAGCTCATGGCAAAGATCTTCATGGGGGAGGGGGGAGCCAGGGAAATAGTACCAAAGTATTCTCAGCACATATTGAACCCCAAGAAACCAGCTGTATTTTAGCCTAACTCAGGGGTAGGCAACCTTGGCTCTTTTATGACTCGTGGACTTCAACTCCCAGAATTCCTGAGCCAGCCACGCTGAGGGGAAAGGGAGAGGTTTCCAAGCTGAGCCATACTGGCTCAGGAATTCTGGGAGTTGAAGTCCACGTGTTATAAAAGAGCCAAGGTTGCCTACCCCTGGCCTAGCTAGTTACGTAAATCTGGCAACCCTCCCTCCCTTCCTTCTTCTCCTCCCTCCCCTTCTCGCTCCCTTCCTTTCTCTTTCCTTTCTTTCCTCCCTCCCTTCTTTCCTCCCTCCCTTCTCTCCTTCCTTCCTCCTTTCCCCCTTTCTCCTCCCTCCCTCCCTTCTCCCTTCTCCCTTCTCCCTTCTCCCTCCCCCTTTCTCCTTCGCTTCCTTCCTTCCTTCTTCTTTCTTTTCTCTCCTCCCTCCCTCCCTCCCTCCCCATATCAATTTCTAGCAAGATTACAGAAGAGGAGGGTTTCACCTAAATGTAAGAATATTGGAAACCATTGATTTCCTGAAAGAAGCCCCGGTGCTATTATTCATTACATCAGCCGAATGGCTAATATAGTTATTACAGGCAACGAACAGGGGAAAATAGAAAGACAATTAAAAAAATAATAGTAGCAGTAATAAATGAAGCCTGTTGGCTAAAGCTAGGTTGGTTTTCTCACTAATTATTTTGCTACTTCATCAAGTAGGACATGAATTAATTCATGAGGGGCAACATAATTTTTGCCTTGCTTGGCAGTCTTTGGAAGATCTTGGAAGACAATAGGACAAGCATGAGGGTTCCTGCACTTTTAATCCATAATACATAAACCCCATCTGTTCCTATTTCCTAAGAATTCTTCCCAGTTTTAAACGCTTCCTTGCATGAAAACAATAATGCGCTGTCTATGATTCAGCCCGATTTCGCTTTTAGGCTAAATTTTTTGGAAAATCTGTTTCCAATATTTGCTAGCAGTCTAGGTAGAGATGGTTGACTTCTGTCCATTCTGTGTTGGACCAGCTCAGAAGATAAACCTACCCCTAGCTTGCATGCAGAACATTTCCTTTTTCAAGGCTGTTTTCCAAAATAAAATGAGTGGACTTGGCTTATTTTGTGACTTGGAAGAACATTTTTCTCAAAGATATTTCCGAAGGATTCCTGAGACAGTCAGGTCACATGGAGTCCCTCCTCCACCATGAGTTTTATACAAGGGCTACAAGTTACACCCCAATAACCTTTGTGGCTTTCATCCCACGTGCATCTCTTAGCTGACATAAGCCAGGGATTTCCACCAGTATGACTTGTTCTTATGAGAGTCAGGCTCAGATGTTGATCCGTACAAATCAATGGTGCCCAAGTTATACCGGGGCAGTGAACGTGGTGCTTCCAACAGTCTGAAAAATGAGGTAAGGGGCTAGCCCAGGGGTAGGCAACCTTGGCTCTTTTATGTCTCGTGGACTTCAACTCCCAGAATTCCTGAGCCAACCATACTGAGGGGAAAGGGAAAGGTTTCCATGCTGAGCCATGCTGGCTCAGGAATTCTGGGAGTTGAAGTCCACAAGTCATAAAAGAGCCAAGGTTGCCTACCCCTGGGCTAAACAGTCACTTGTCTGAGAAGGTATAGGTCAGGGGTAGGCAACCTTGGCTCTTTTATGACTTGTGGACTTCAACTCCCAGAATTCCTGAGCCAGCATGACTTGGGCTTGGAAACCTCTCCCTTTCCCCTCAGTATGGCTGGCTCAGGAATTCTGGGAGTTGAAGTCCACGAGTCATAAAAGAGCCAAGGTTGCCTACCCCTGGGCTAGCCCAAAGCATCCCTCCATTAGCAATAAGGGAAGTCCAGCAGGGAAGCTTCATCTTAAGGAGAATGAGATGTTAGGCCAGTGATGGCGAACCTTTTAGAGACCGAGTGCCCAAACTGCAACCCAAAACCCACTTATGTATCGTCAGGTGCTGGGTGGGCGTGGCCCATTGGGTAGGCATGGCTGCAGTGATAACGGCAGACTGGGTGGGACTAAAAAGTTCAATCAATCAATTCCAACTTTGCGAGATCTTTTTTTTTCCTGCGAGAAGTTGAAATTGATTGATTGATCGAACCTTTTTTTTTTTTTGCACATGGCAGCGGAGGCCTAAAGCGAAAAGGTTTTATAAAACCCAGCTGAAGGCCTAGGACTGGGGTGATGTCGTGCATGCCCACAGAGAGGGCTCTGCATACCACCTGTGTCACGCGTGCCATAGGTTCCCCACCACGGTGTTAGGCCAAGTCAGTATCAGATGTTGGTCCTGTTTTTAAGAGGTGAACATAAGGATCTCTGTGCCCCAAGTTTAAGGTCCCTAACATCTCAGGACTGAAGGGCTTGTTCTTCCATTGCAGCTTTTTAATTTTTAGAGAGCAAAAGAAGGCAGCTGAGATTGTTCCTGCCAGTTCTTTGAGAGGTATATTCAAGAGTGACCCCTTTGGTCGCGAGATCTTTCATGCAGTTGGCGTCCATTATATAAATGAATTCCTAAAACCTCAGGGCTTCTGGTTTCCACCGGTCAGCACATTATGTCATTTCCATCCACCCCTCCACCACCCCCTCCCACCCTTTTTCTTTTAACAAATTGATAGCTGCAAACAAGTTCTTGAATTAATGAATAGAAAGAAGCCCGGAGCCTTGGATGTACTAGAATGCTTTTAAGAGAGACTTGCAGGCATGGATAATACAATATATTAGTCTGCTTTTCTGGAATGGGTTTGTAGCCCTGAGCTCTCTGAACACACACACACACACACACAGAGAGAGAGAGAGAGAGAGAGAGAGAGAGAGAGCGCTCTCTCTCTCGCTCTCTCTCTCTCTCTCTCTCTCTCTCTCTCACACACACACACACACACACACACACACAGAGTTCTCTCTCTCTCTCTCTCTCTCTCTCTCACACACACACACACACACACACACACACTCACACACACACACACACACATACACACACAAAGATTGCAGAAAACAATCCATTACTGGAAGAATGGAATGGAAAGCCAGCATAAACAAATGGAAAGAATGGAAGAAATGGAAGGAAAGAACAGGGAAAGAAATGAAAGGTGGATGAAGGTAGAAAAAGAAGGGAAACTGCTTAGCCTAAAACATGTTATTATTTCAGTTATTTATACCCAACCTCTATTATTTTAATAACTTCAGATAATTAAGGTTAGGTATTAAAACTGTTAATAACTATTATTGAGAATATTCTTAGCTTGGGTGGTAGATTTGGGCAGGGGCCTGTTCTTTGAGCTTGCTGTTTAGCTCCCGGACATTTCGTTACAAAACTAGGTAACATCTTCAGGGTTTTGGGGTGTCTTTTTTGTTTATATAGGTCAGTGATGGCGAACCTTTTAGAGACCGAGTGCCCAAAAACTGGCCCTGCCCCCTCTCTACCCCCTGCTCCACCCTGCCCCCACCCCTGCCCCACCTGCCCGCAGGGCCACTTACTGCCTTCAGGGCCCGCCGCAGATCGCCCAGCAGCGCCATGGCGGCCATGCCCTCTACCCGCGCCCCGCAGCATCAACGGTGCGCGATGGGGCATGAGGGCAGAGTCTTGTCTACGCTGCCTGGCTGCCATGTCCTTGGCTGCACTGCTCCGTGTGGGCCACGCTTGGGAGCGACTCTCCTCCAGGGGGGCTGCTGGTGAGGAGGGGGAGGCAAGGCTGAGGCAATGGCATGTGTGCCCACAGAGAGGGACCCAAGTGCCACCTCTGGCACACATGCCATAGGTTCGCCACCACTGATATAGGTCATGGGTGGTCAGTTGGTCTTGAATCACCAGTCTTGTGAGTCAACCAGTCTTGTGAGTCAACCAGTCCCAAGACTGACCACCCACCCAGGACCTCTCTAAGCTTATCTAAATGAACAAGACACTTCATCCCCCAAACCCCTGAAGATGTTACCTAGTTTGGTAACGAAACATCTAAGGAGCATGGAGAACGGACCCCTGCCAAAACATAACTATTATTTTCAGTGCTGTTGTAACTTCCAATGGTCACTGAATGAACAGTGGTAAGTTGTGGACCACCACTGGTATTAAAAAGGGAAGAGGCTGCAGGAGAAATGGTCAACCCAAGCTCATTAGAGCCAACCAGGAGGTTCCCCTAACATCAGAATGGGGGCTGCAGCTGAGCCCCAACCTTCAGTTCACCGCAGGTATCTAAATTCCACGTTCCTCAACAGATGGTTTCTCCTCTCTCACCTCCTTAGCAGAATCAGCGGCTGGAAACAATGCACATACGCTTGGCTTGAGTTTCACTCCCTTCTGGTCAGCTAACCACCCCCACCAACACCCCCGCCTTAGTTCCCTTCTCTGCCATCTTCCCTCCTTTTCCTTTCTCCCAGTCTCCTTGCCTTCCCTTCCTCCAGGCTACACGCAGGAGTCACGTGGTGATGATAAATGAGCTTAATTGGCAGAGAAAATTAATCACATTGTCATACTGGCAGAGGGAAAAGCAGCTGCATGAAATGCCTGGATCCCTGGGCTAATTTATCACCAGGTTTGGAGACCAGGCTGCTCCCCAATTAACCCCTTCTTTTGCCCATCTTTTGAGCTCTGAGCATGCTCTGTGTGTCACAGATGGGAAAAAAAATCTGGACCTAGGTTCTTCTCCCTCTCGGTCACCACCGTGAGTGGCTGCAAAACTGGGCAGAGCAGTAACTACTGGATTGTGGCCGCTGGGCTTGTTGCCATCAAAATGAGACACTTGTGCCTGGAGACTTGAATCTCCATAAAACTGTGGGGAGCAAACTGTGGAAACCTCGAAACTTCTTCTTTTCCAGGTCTCTTCCAGTTAAAACTGTCACAAACCAGCTGTGTGCTTTCTTGCTATTTGGGGACAGATGAGGCACGGTGGCTCACGTGATTAGGATGCTGGGTTGGAGCCCACGTTCTAGACCCGACTGCTGCTGTGGGGTGGGGTGAGCCCCCATCCTTCTCTCCAGCCCCTGCCAGGGACATAAAGAGCCCCCCAACTGGGTGTCCCCTGACAACACCGGCTAATCCTTTCAACCAGGTGCTTCCGACAGGAGTGTGATGTGATTTGGGGACAGGAGACACACACACAGAAATTATGACAAGAGTTTCAGCCTTAACAAAAGTTTAATATAAGCTTTGAAAAACCAAAGTTTCTCCTCCTCTGGGGGGGGGGGAACCCCAAAGTCTGGCCTCATCTAAAGTCTATGAAGTGTAACTGGGCTTGTGTGGTGCAGCAGAGGTGCACCCCATCTTTCACTGCAAAACCACATCACAGGGCTCACAAGAACATTCAAAACAATGGCTAAGCTAATATCAAGCAATCAGAACCACTCATGAATATCAAAAGTCAATAATTTTATTACTTACCACCTACGTTACAAGAACCTCCCCAGATTGCTTGCCTTCCCCTGGGAAGGACCAGGTAAGGTTTGATGGTTCTTGGGGGAGATCAAACTTCTGCCAAGTGTGGCTTCACAAGGACTCCAAGCTAGGTCCTTGGTTGATCCTTCCTTCCAGACTGGCGATCAGTTTCCCAACAGCTAAGATGAGGAACAAATTTCTTTCCTTTATAACAACCAAACCAGGATTTGAAGCTATGGTCTGCCTCCGGACTGCCACAGGTCTCTATGACTGGACTAATGTTTACCCATGAGAAACTCATTTGGTTGTCATGTAGGAATCCTAATAATGAAATTAGACCTAAGAATGTTTGGATGGAAGGCTACCTGGAATCTCTGGAAGAAGATCTTCAACTCTGGGCAGAGAACAGCTTTGTCCATCGTTATGAATAAGCAGGTCTTAACAGGCACTCCAAGCTTCTGAGTGGCTCTATGTAGTGAACTACAGGTAGTAACATTCAGAGAATTGTCTTCCAGGGGGGATTCAGGATCTTTCTGTATCACTTTGGTGGGATTACAGCAGGATTTTCTAGGACAAGTGATCCTTTCTTAAGAAAAATGGGGACATATCTCTACAACTTGAGTTACTTGTGACTTCTGGATCTAATCTTTTGATCCATGACTTCTTTGGAGTTTCCTCTTTGCTTTGTCTTGTGCTTTGTCCTCTGGCTTCCTGGCTGCTATCTTCTGACTGAAGGACAGCATCAACCATCAAGGTGTTCTTAGGCTGGTCCATGCCTCCATCAGCTATTCAAGTGGAGTCTTATCCCTTGAATCTGAATACTCTTGGCCAGATAATTGCTGCTCAATCTCCCAACCATTGCATCCTGCTATTGACTCTCTTCGGTGACCCAAGGTCCTTGGGAAAGAACCACTGATGGATAGCATCAGAGGTCAAGATCTTTAAAATGCCCCCTCCTTATTCCTCATTCAGAAAGCGCTGTTGCCTGTGACCCAGCTGCTCCTTGCAATTAAGACTGGCTACAGTCAATCTTGAGTGCACAAGAGCGAGGTCCATAAGAATCAAGATTTATTGACAGCTTAGAAGCCTCCCACTTGTTACAATTTATACAGGTAATTATGCATTCCCTCTTATGCACGATCCTTGCTGTGAAGGTTACCGAAAAAAATCCTGACTTGGCTTATTTATTGATTCTCCATCAACGATGGCTTGAAGAAGCTGTCCTCCTCCCACCAAGACCTCCTGCTTTTCTGCTGTTCCAAAGGTCATTAGCACACATTTCATGATGTATGATGATTAGGACTTTGCCAAGCACAAAAGATGGCTTGCCACGAGTTTTTTTTTTCATGAATGAAAAGTCCTGCTTTTTTATTTTCTTCCCAGATGTGACAAGGTGTTTGGTGGAAACCACTGGCTTAGGTCTCTCTGGTGGTTTGCAAAAGGGACACATCCTACAGCTGTCAGGGATTAATCCTTCCTTAAAATTATTCTGGGATGTCAAGCTTCTGGGTTTCCATGAATAATGGTGTGGCTAACTCTGATTGTCTGTGTAGGATCACGTTGATATCATGCATGCTATGTTGATGATTGGGATCACTCCAAGAAGCCAAAAAAAAGGGGAGATAAGAAATTGCCTTGACAGGGAAGTCGAGGAGTCAATAGTAGCTGCAAATTGCTGAGGAAAGGTGCGAGCACACACACACACACACACACAGAGGAGAAGGTTTGTTCCAGAAAGCTCATATTAAGCCCTTGTTAAGGCTGAACTCCACCATAGGTTGTGGGTCTCTCCCAGTTCAAAATAGCAGGAGGGCACACTGCTGTTTTGTGACAGTTGTGGCTAGTAGACACCTCAAAAAGACGTGGTTTAGAGGCCACTGGTTTGTCCCTACAATTTTATGGGCATTCGAGTCTTCACGCACAACTTTCTTCCTTTGATGGCAACCAGGCCAGCCACAGAAGTCCAGCAGGTGCCTAGATGGTGAGGAGACCAGGTTGCAAGTGCATCAGAGTCAGAAAAATGACTGAAAGGTGAATGACATGAGTCACAAAATGGGATTGATAGACAGTGGGAGGATACCATGGCCACAATGTTTGGAATACATCAATGGCAACCTCCCATCTAGGGACCTCCGCAGTGGGATCAAAAGGCATGATGGCATTGCCAACATTTTGAAGACCTGCTTCCTCTTTACATGCATAGCTGGCACTAAGCATGCAAAGTAAGAAGTGTATCTCTGTGTTAAAATAGAATAGAGCTGGAAGGGACCTTGGAGGTCTTCCAGTCCAACTCCCTGCTCAAGCAGGACAACCTATACCATCTCAGACAAGTGCTTGTCCAGCATCTTCTTAAAAACCTCCAGCGATGGAGTGCCCACGATTTCTGGAGGCAGGTTGTTCCGCTGGTTAATTGTCCTCCTTAATTCCAGGTTGCTTCTCTCTTTGGTCAGTTTTCAACCATTGTTTCTTGTCCTGCCCTCTGGTGCTTTGGAGAATAACGTGACCTTCTCGTCTTTGTGGCAGCCCCTCAAATACTGGAATACTGCTATCCTGTCCCCCCTATTTCTTTCATGTGTTCATTGTGTGATTGTTGTAGCAATGCACCTATTTCTTTCATGCACTGAGAACATAAACCCACAGCACTCAGAAAGAGGAGAAGCACTTATGTGTTGATAAGGGGGCCTGCATTGTGAGGAAGCTTTTGGTTGAGTCTCGGGAGCACATTAATTAAAATAGGAGAACAGGGATGATCATATTAATTTCTGCAGAGGTCTCCATGGGCCACGTTCTGCGTTCATCCTTGTTAAATAAATTCCTCTTACATTCCCTCTGAGTTGCGTCTTTCAAGCTGGGTGCAGGTGCTTCTGAGCACCTGATGGGAAGAGTTAAGCTGAAAGCTTTCCATAAAGCAGGACAAGGTGCAACGGATGGAAAGTTCTCAAGGAGAGATTCAACCTAGATTTAAAGAGAAATTTCCTAACAGCGAGAACAATTAATCAGGGGGACGACTTGCCTCCAGAAGTCATGGGTGCTCCCACACTGGAGGCTTTTAAGAAGAGATTGGACAGTCATTTGTCTGGAATGGTATAGGGTCTCCTACTTAGGCAGGGGGTTGGTCTAGACCCTAGACCAGAGGTAGGCAGCCTTGGCTCTTTTATGACTCGTGGACTTCAACTCCCAGAATTCCTGAGCCAGCATGGCTCAGCTTGGAAACCTCTCCCTTTCCCTCAGCATGGCTGGCTCCGGAATTCTGGGAGTTGAAGTCCATGAGTCATAAAAGAGCCAAGGTTGACTACCCCTGGTCTAGACTCTGGAAGATCTCCAGGTTCCCTTACAATCCTATTATTGTATGTTTTATGCTTCATAATATATAAAAGGATGGAATGACTGTTTTGGGTCAAATCTGTCTTCATGACAGATTTCTGATGGTGGAGTGGTGGAGTCCACCATTGGTGGAGATAGGATTGGATTTTTAGAGTGATTGACAACACAAATATCTTCAAATGTCAGAACATCTCCCTCAAGCCACTCACAATTATCCAAAATGAAATAACATTTTAAAAAATAGATTAAATCATGCAGGCTGTGGGCATTACAGCACACTGCCAGTAGTTAGCAAGGCTTTTTTGCACATTTCTATAGAACTGGGTTTCTCAACCTTGGCAGCTTTCAGATGTGTGGACTTCAACTCCCAGAATTCCCCCTGGCTCGATTTGTTTTGCTGAATTCCTCAGCTCATTTGAACCACTTTAATCCAAGTCCTTTTCTGTTCAGACGTTTTTTTGTTGTTGTTGTTTAAAAGATAGAAAAATATCTCCCCCTTTTTTCTTACTAAAGACAACTTTTTTTTGCAAAAATATTCCTAATGTCTGCATATCTATTAAACTATTTATACATGAAATGGCTTTTGTGCATCAGAAAAGTGTATCCTGCACCTGCGGGAAAAAGCTAGAATGAAGGCAGTTCCTAATATATGTATTTTGGCAACCACGAAAATCCCCGACTGTATTGCATTCTTAACAATTATTTTAAAGAAGGTATGCATGGGTGTATATGAATCCATGTGTAAATATGCACATTTGTTTCCTTATTCCCAATATACTCATTAGGGGTATACATTTTTTAATTGGAAAATCCCAATGCAGATTTGAGGAACGTTATATTTTGGGACAACGATTTCTTCCACCATTGTCTCAGTAGAAAAGTAGGTAGGCTTTGACTAAAATGAGAAATTAACTAATTTTCAAATCACCAAAATTCCTAGAATAACTGCCTTTTCTTTCTCATGCAAACACAACTGCGCATAGATAAACAACAATAATTGCAACTTGCTTACAAGGCCTCGGTAAGACCACACTTGTAATACTGCATCCATCCATCTAAAAAAGATGTTGAGATTCTGGAAAGAGGGCAGAGAAATTGGGTATATCTAGTCTAGTGAAAAGAAGGATGAGAGAGGACATGATAGCAGTGTTCCAATATCTCAGGGGTTGCCCCAAAGAAGAGGGAGTCAAGCTATTCTCCAAAGCACCTGAAGGCAGGACAGGAAGCAACAGATGGAAACTAATCAAGGAGAGAAGCAGCCTAGAACTAAGGAGAAATTTCCTGACGGTGAGAACAATTAACCAGTGGAACAGTTTGCCTCCAGAAGTTGTGAATGCTCCATCACTGGAAGTTTTAAGAAGAGATTAGACAACCATTTGTCTGAAATGTCCTAGGATTTCCTGCCTAAGCAGGGGGTTGGACTAAAAGACCTCCACGTTCCCTTCCAATTCTGCTATTTTGCTGTGTTCTCCAGAAGTTAATATCACTTCTCTACTCCAAGCACGTACAGGTAGTCCTTAACTTATGACCTTAATTAAGACTGGAAAAATGATGGCTGGTCTTCTTAGCAACAATTCTTTTCAGCAATTGGCCAGATTTCCAAGGAGATCAACTGACATTCACACACATCCTCTACTGAAAATGTACGTGGGAAGCTAGCAATTTGTTTTAATTCCTTTTCGTGTGAAGTGAGGAGAGGGAATTGCAGTAATTTAACCGAATGCTGGTTTTTGCAGTAATTAGTCAGTTGGAAAGAGCCTTGATTGGCAAGGGGTGATTTCTGGGTCCACTCAGGGTTATCCAGTGGGCAGGAATGAAGAGGATTTCGGGTCAGCCGCTAACTATTTGAAGGGAAGGGTTTTACAAGTTCCGTTGCACATTATCATCCATTCCGCATGATTTGCAAACGGATGAATCAGTTCTCAACTTTCTGCTGCACGAAGTTCCCCCCTCCTGTTCAGATTTCTTCTGATCGCTAGAAGAATAAAAGATAGTCCCTGCACATTATCATGGTGGGAGCTCAGCTTCAAGGTAAGTGGTCTAGCAGAAATTGGTTGAATTTGATAAGAATGCTGAAAGTTTGGCATTTCTCCTTTAACAGAAGTTGGGATGTTGCGAGTTGGACAGCTCCCTAAGCAGATATCATAAAGAATTTCTCTTTAGGAATTGGTTACGGTCAGAGCCTATCTTGAGAAGACAATGTCTTCCTTCCTTCCTTCCTTCCTTCCTTCCTTCCTTCCTTCCTTCCTTCCTTCCTTCCTTCCTTCCTTCCTTCCTTCCTTCACTGGAGGTTTTTAAGAAGAGATTTGCCCAAAATGGCAGAGTCTCCTGCTTGAGCAGAGGGTTGGATTAGAAGATCTTTAAGGTTCCTTCCAACTCTGCTTTCCTCCACTCCCCTCCCCCCTTTTCTCTTTCTTTCTTTCTTTCTTTCTTCCTTTCTTCCTTTCTTCCTTCTGCCTTGATTCAGTTCAAGGTAGTATATCCTGGAGAATTTTGGCCATCCACTCTGTTGTTGCATTGTGGTAAGCCTTCAGACTGGAACTGGAACCAGAGTTAACAAGTTCAGATAACCCCACGTGTGTTCTTAATTAAAGAAAGCTATGGGGCAGCTTGGTGCAGTGTGAGATTAGACAGAATCAAATCTTCGTTGCATAGAAAATGAGAGTTGCAAAGCCTCATTTAGCCTTCCATTTGCATGGTGTTGCTGGCAACAGAGGAGCTTGCTGATTATCTTTAGAGTCTCAAACACCCAAAACTCTTCATCCTACTGTGATAGTGACCTCTTTCCTCTGAAGCCAAGAATCTTAATCTTCGACTCTTTTTATTCTGCTCCAAGGACAATAGCTCCTTAATCAATCTTAATCTGCATGAGCCAATGATGGCCTACCAGCCAGGAATCATCTTTGGATTTGTGCTCATGTGGACCATAAAGAACATCAAAAGCTGCTTGCGGGACTTGGAGAAGTAGACATTTGGTGACTCAAGAGCAAATCATCTTTCCCCTCAGATTTTAGCAAAGGATCCGATAATCTGATTCCATCACTGTGGAAACATTGATTATAGCTCTTTCAAGGTGCTGCCTGGATCGGTTGTAAGACATCTGCTCTAGAGTAATGCCTGTCCACGTGACTCCTTCCCCCATTGAAATGTTCTAGATTTCTCAGATTGTTCAAACCTTTGCCAAACTTTTGCAGACTATATTGCACCTCAGAAATGCTCACTAGTTCTGTGGAGTCCTTGGCGCTCACTGAGCTTGGTGGTTTTCTTGCAGACGTTTGCTTAACCAACAAGGTAATACCATCAGTTCATCTGTTCATCTATACTTGGTGGTCAATGATGGAAGGCAGTCAGGAGTGCCAAAAGGGAGAGGCTGCTTCCCAAAGGGCAAAGACGTAGCCGAGCTTGGAAAATCTGGTAGACAGGAAGAGAGAGAAGGTGGCCCCATCCTAGCAGTTCACAGACTAGAGCAATAATTATGCAGGAAGTGGTTTTAGTCCACCAAGATTCTTTCTATCTGTAGGCGAATAACAATAAGGAAACTACTTAGCAGTAACTCCACATGTCGTTCTTGGTTTGTGGGGCCTGACATGGTCAGCTTTAAAGAAGATTGCTGACAGTCCATCATAAGAAAATTAGAACAGTTACTTCCAAACAATGCTAGGTGTATTCTAGTGACTTGCATACCAAAGTAATTAGAAAACCCTTCAGCAACTCCATTACTCATTATATGGTACTTGTTACAGACATTATAGCTGTGATTATACACTAAGCTTGTAATTACAATGGTTACGTGGACATTGGAAGCTGACTTGCACTCATCGGTATCTCTCCTAAGATTGCCTTCCCTGGACAGCTTTGGAGAACTGGGTCATCGGAAGGCTCTTCCCCTTGCCATGCTAACCACCCCCAGGTACACGTTCACAATAATGCAAGATGTGAATGGGCCAATTAGGGAGCTGAGCAAGGAGAACATTGTTGCCGTTGTCGGTTTCCTTATCCAACAGCCACAATTGCAGAAATTGTGTGGCTGATTATTGCCATGATTGCTGTATTCATTCAAGGCCTGGGGTCCTTTTGAAGATCACTTGCTAAGTTGGGAACACTGACCCAACCACAGTGGAAGTTTGTTCAGATATAGGGTGGAGGAGAAACCGTTTAGCTCAGTTTGCCTGAATATAGAATTTTGTTTCAAATCTGGAGAGTATGACCAAAACAGGCAATTTAGTCTAGTGGAGAAGGCAACCAGGTAAGAAACGAAGAGATGGTGAGGTCTAGTCCTGCCTTAGTCATGAAAGTTGGTTGGGTGACTATGGGCCGATCACCAGGAGATGGTGCGTTCTAGCCCTGCTTTAGGCATGAAAGCTAGTTGAGTGACTTTGGACCATTCGCAAGGAGATGGTGAGTTCTAGTTCTGCCTTAGGCACGAAAGCCAGCTGGGTGGCTTTGGATCAATCAAAAGGAGATGGTGAGTTCTAGTTCTGCCTTAGGCACGAAAGCCAGCTGGGTGGCTTTGGACCATTCACAAGGAGATGGTGAGTTCTAGTTAGGCACAAAAGTCAGCTGGATGACTTTGGCCTAATCACCAGGAGACGGTGAGTTCAAGTACCACTTTGGCCATGAAAACCACCTGGGTGACTTTGGGCCAGTCATTCCCCCTTAGCCCACCTCTAGGGCCTGATGACATTCTACTGCCTCTGAAAACAAGTCTCAAAGCAGCTTCGTTTGTTTTTGTATCACAGAGTTCTCCAACTGCTGGATGGAACTTGAAATAGTAAATCAATGTTATCAGTTTATTAAATCAGATGGCATTTGAGTTTTTTATTTATTCCAGTTTCCAGGGTAGTAAAGTGCTTAAGTTATTGGCCAAGGACTGGGAGACCCAGGTTGAAGTCTACCTTAAATCCTGCAAGCTCACAGGGTGATATGAGGCCAATAACTCAGCCAGCTCTTCCCAGAGAATTTACTTTATGGGGGGGGGGGGAAGGGGGGGGGGGGGGAATATTTGGTTTCCCGTTTTCTGCTGTTCCTGGCAGAAAAAGGGAATCTAAATCTAACAAAGCAAATTCTGATTTTCCCGGCAGCTGAATCGGATTTTTTAATAAAAAAAAATAGATGCAATTGTTTGACGAGCGATGCATTCGTTGTAGATTTACAACTACAATTGGGGTCAGAATTTTTGTTGTTGAGTAAGGTGACTGTTAAGTCAATCATGCCCAATTTTACCATCCCCTTTTTTTTTGCCATGTTTCTTAAGCGCATCACTGCAAGTTGTTAAGTGAATCTTCTGGTCATTAAGAGAATCTGGCTTTCCCATTTGCTTGTGGGAAGACCAGCTAGACAGAGGTAGGCAACCTTGGCTCTTTTATGACTCGTGGACTTCAACTCCCAGAATTCCTGAGCCAGCATGGCTCAGCTTGGAAACCTCTCCCTTTCCCCTCAGCATGGCTGGCTCTGGAATTCTGGGAGTTGAAGTCCATGAGTCATAAAAGAGCCAAGGTTGCCTACCCCTGAGCTAGGAAGATGGCAAATGGCAATCCATGAACCCAATCACTATTAATGCATGCTGTTGGCCAAGGACCTGAATTTTGAACACGTGAGCATGGGGATGCTGTGATTGGTTGTCGGTAACTGTTCGGTTCTTTCAATGCTGTTCTAACTTTGATCAGTCACTAAGCAAATGGCTGTAAGTCAGGGACTATCTCTATGTGCCATCTGGATGCCTTTGAATCCAAGGATCATAGATTTTTTCCCCTTCTCCATCATCCTGAAGAGACTGGGGACCAGTTTTTCTCTTCACACAGTGAATAACCATGCAGGCATGAATCTTCTCCAGGTAGTCCTTGAGTTAACGACCACAGATGAGTCCAAAATTTCTACAGCTAAGTGAGACATTTGCTGTGGGGTTTGCCCCATTTTACAGTTTTTCTTGCCATGGTTATTAAGTGAATCACTGCAGTGAATCACTGCAATGAATCACAGTGAATCAAGATCACGTGAAGTGTTAATATCACTTTACAAGGTCTTGGTAAGGCCACACTTGGAATACTGCATCCAGTTTTGGTCACCGTGATGCAAAAAAGATGCTGAGACTCTAGAAAGAGTGCAGAGAAGAGCAACAAAGATGATCAGGGGACTGGAGGCTAAAGCATATAAGGAACAGTTGCTGGAATTGGGCATGTCTAGTTTAATGAAGAGAAGGACGAGGGAGGACATGATAGCAGCGTTCCGATATCTCAGGGGATGCCCCAAAGAAGAGGGAGTCAAGCTATTCTCCAAAGCGCCTGAAGGCAGGACAAGAAGCAACGGATGGAAACTAACCAAGGAGAGAAGCAACCTAGAACTAAGGAGAAACTTCATGTCAGTGAGAACAATTAACCAGTGGAACAGTTGTTGTTCGTCCATCGATTTTCGATGAAGACCTTGACATCTTGTGGATTGTGGGCCATCAACGGTGTGTCCGTAGATGGCTGATGAGACCGATGTTAGTACGGAATGTTCTGCCACATACTGAACAGAGAAATGTGGACACTGTTGCTTCAGCATTTGCAGCTCTGGCTTTACGGAGTGCTCGCTTCTCTTGTGCCAAGATTGTCCTTCTGTGTTCATATGTCTGGCAACCCTGGTAAACCAGGGTACGCCATGTCGGTCGATCATGCGCCAAAAATTCCCAAGAGATGGTGTTGATATCCAGGGACTTGAGAGATGCTTTCAGCGTGTCTTTGTATCGCTTCTTTTGTCCCCCA
>NW_015387391.1:338736-359267 GCF_001527695.2 Protobothrops mucrosquamatus
AACAGAGTGTAAACTGATGATAGGCCTGCTCTGGAGAGGACATCTGTATCTGGTATCTTATCCTGCCACCGGATCCTCAGAATTCTACGAAGGCAAGTCATGTGGAAGTAATTCAGTTGCCTAACGTGCCTCCTGTACACTGTCCAGGTCTCACTAGCATACATCAGGGTAGTTAGCACTGCTGCCTGGTAAACTTTAACCAGTGGAACAACCTGCCTCCAGAAGCAGTGAATGCTCCAACACTGGAAGTTTTTAAGAAGAGACTGGACAGCCATTTGTCTGAAATGGTATAGGGTTTCCTGCCTGAGCAGGGGGTTGGACTAGATGACCTCCAAGGTCCTTTCCAATTTCTTTATTATTATTATTATAGTTGTTAAGTTAGCAACACGGTTGTTAAGTGAATCCAGCTTCCCCATTGACTTTGCTTGTCTGAAGGTCACAAAAGGGGATCATGTGACCCTAGGATCCTGCAACGGTCGTACGTGTGAGTCAGTTGCCAAGCGTCTGAATTTTGACCCCCACAGGGATGCTGCAACGGTCATAAGTGTGAGAAACGGTCCTTTTTTCAGTGCTGTTGTAACTTCAAACAGTCACTAAACGAACTGTTGTAAGTTGAACATTATCTGTATTGTACTGCTGAGCCACGAAAATTCCAGATTTGGGATAAAAACATCCCTATTCAGCCCCAAATCTAGGTTAGGCTGAAATCAAAGAGGCAGTCCAACTGTCCCTCATTCATTTTTAGAAAAAAAAGCAACATTTCAACAATTCCCAGTTTTGCTTCCAGTTTCTCCTTGCTTCTTACTCCCTCTCTCACCCCCCCCCCCAGCCTGCTTTGGAAATCCTTCCTGCCTGAAATTCCCCGTCTCTCTTATTTGGCTTCCTAAACCCTGGGAAAGTGGAATCTAACGCAGGCAGGGGCCTGCAATTCATCTCTCTGCTGGATAGACACCAACACAAATCGACACCCCGGCGAAAGCTACTTGGCTGAAGGGCTGGAAACAATCATTTTGCTGAGAAATGTATGACTGCCCATCACATGTGCCCAAATGCTTCTTTTGGGTAAGAGGTAATGAAAAGATACTACAAGATTCTGGACACAATGGAAGCCTCTTTCTGCCTTCTCTGCTCCAGGCTTTTGACCAAGTCTTTTGTTGCAAATGGTCTTTCAACCGAGAGCCGCTATGTGCTTGACCTCAGAGGGCCCTTAGAAGAAAACAAAAAAGCTGAGCAAAGTAACAACAACCATGATTATAATGATAGGTTTATGAAACATGTACCCCACCCAACTCTCGGTAACTCAGGGCAGCTCCCAAGAATCAACCAAGAAATCAGAACAGTGGTTCTCAACCTTTTTAATGCTGCAACCCCCAACCGGTCGTAAGTCGAGGACTAAACCGGTCGTAAGTCGAGGACTAAACCGGTTGTAAGTCGAGGACTACCCAACCGGTCATAAGTCGAGGACTTTCCCTGCCCGGGAGCACCGCGCATGCATGGTTCCGCCCCCTGCGCCGGCTGAGGCGTAGCTGGCAAGCGGCAGAGACGGAGCAGGCCGACCACCAGCTGGCCCAGCTCAAGGGAGGTAAGGCACCCGCCGGAAAAGGGGGAAAAAATGGCAGACAGCCTTGCTTGGCAACCCCCATGAAATGGTCGATCGACCCCAAATGGGGTCGCGACCCATAGGTTGAGAACCGCTGAATTAGAAGAACATCCATAAAACAGGACAGAACAGAACAGAATAACAAGAGTTGGAAAGGACCTTGGAGGTCTTCTAGTCCAACCCCCTGCTCAAGCAGGAAACCGTTTCAGAGAAATGATTGTCTGGTCTCTTCTAGTCTCCAGTGATAAAACACCCACAACTTCTGGAGGCAAGTCATTCCACTGGAGAATTGTTCTCACTGTTTAGAAAATTTCTCCTTAGTTCTAGGCTGCTTCTCTCCTTGATTAGTTTCCATCCGTTGCTTCTTGTCCTGGTTTTAGGTGATTTGGAGAACAGTTGACCCCTCTCCTCTTTGTGGCACCCCCTGAGATATTGGAAGACTGCTATCATGTCCCCGTAGTCCTTCTTTTCACTAGACTGGCCATACCCAATTCCTGCAACCACTCTTCATAAGTTTTAGCCCCCTAATCATCTTTGTTGCTCTTCTCTGTACTCTTTCTAGCTTCTCAACATCTTTTTTATATTATGGTGGCCAAAACTGGATGTAGTGTTCCAAGTGTGGCCTTATCCAATGTAGAAGGTTCCCAAGGAAAATGGCCAGTTGAGTTGACCATTTGAAGCTTGATGGACCAGCCAGTGGCCTGTTCTTCTCCATTTCTCTCTTGGTGAGAGATTCCAGCTGAGATCCACCATGGAGTCCCTAAGCTGACACCAAAGTGGTGGGATTGGCTGGCTGCCTGCCTGCTTTGCTCACCCCGTTTACCTCCACTATATTTACATGTCTATTTTATGATTTCAATTTTTAATGCTCCTGCTCTTTTGAAAATGCTTAATGCTCTGGAGTGGAACATTTTCTTCCAAGTCGTGAATGCAGATGGAGGAAAGGGCAATAAATCAACTAATAACTGGAATCTCATTTTCTGCTCCCCTGGCCAAGAGTTAACCCTTTCCCTGCTGCCTTCCATCCTCCAGCTGCAGAGGCAGAACATGGTCACCAGAACAGGCCCTGGGAATCCTGGAACTTGTAGTCCCAACACCAGATGGTATAAGGATGGCGTACAGAGAGTCATTGACTTACAACGTCATTTAGCAGCATTCAGAGTTACGACGGACGTCCCCAGGGGTACTTAGGACCCACTTCCAAAGCTCCAATGGCTGACCTCCCCCACAGTCACATGACTGAATTTTACAACATTTTCGGCAAAAAACAGCAATTACTGTACTTCCTTTCTTTGACAAAACCAGCCAATAGCAGGCAATTGGTTCATTTTACAAAGGCTGCATTCACTTAACAGCCATCACAAATAATGGTCATAAAATCAGGTTGGTCAACACATGACTGCTTTATGACCATCATGTGACCATAATGGGCAGGCTGCATTATGGCTGCAAGTCAAAGGCTACCTATAAATGGCCTAAGGGGTCTTCCACCAGATTTGTCAGGTGACAAATTGGGACATCATTTCTGCAGATTTTTTCAGGGGAAGGAAAACATCTCTAACCATTTCATAATGATAGGGGTCTCCTCTATTGGTGATAGATGCATGGCCACCACAGAACACCCAGAGAAGATTCGAGGTCTTCTCTTGCTTTGCCCAGAAGTGTGGGAAGTCAGGAAAGATGATAGACCAACAAAGGGACAATGGCATAACAAAAGGCAGAATGTTTGCATCTTCTCCTTGGCCAACTTGATACAAAACAAGAGCAGGAATACCACAATCCACCATGTGAATTTCTCCAAAATTCTCTTCTCCTTTTGGAGGAAGCTTCCAAAGCCATTCCTCTTCCACAGGACTGAATAAGGGAGATGACCGTAGAGTTCATTTTATGTGAATGTGGTTTTGGGATCCTTCCTGGGTCCTTCTCGCATTATTAAGACCTTCAGACACAAAAGCTTTGAAAAACATTCCTTGGTTGGATAAGGTGCAGTTTGTTTGGCGTTGATCTCCTTGGCTGCAAACAGCTGTGTGTTCAGTGCTCACCGAAGTGGCTCTTTTAAACAAAGATTCAGGATGCTTCTGTGATAGCCCAGGTTTGCCTAACCACCTACCTGGATTTGAATTTCAAAGCCTGCCACCTAGTGAAGCAGAGGAGATACGTGAATGCTGGAGAAGGGTGAATGCTGGAGGAAGCGTATGGGCGAAGATGAGGAGGTCATCGTATGGCATATACATCCATTAATCAATTAATATTCCCCGGAGGAGAGCAGTAAGAAGCTGTGATGTGCGCGTTAGTCACTCTGAAATGGAACTTTTTCATACATGGATTTTTTTTAATGGCATGAACGTACGGTTGTCTTTAAGATCTCCATCCGTTTCCTAGCACCTTTGAATTCTCAAAAACTGTACACGTTTCAAGGTATACCGAAAGAATATCCTGTAAATTTTTTTAGTACAAATGGAGTGTTTTTTTTAACCAGAGGTAAAACACAACCCTCATACTCAGCTAAGGAGACCCTCTTAGTATATTCTTGAACTCTTATTGCATTGGGTTAAGCCAAAATACTATTTATTTCTTTGGAGACGTTATAGGAATGCAGCCATTGTGAGTTTTGGGGGTAAACCCAAGTTGAGGTTTAATGCAAAGTTTCTCAAAGTTGGCAACTTTAAGAAGAGGTGGACTTCAACTCCCAGAATTCTCCAGCCAGCATTAATGTCTTGTGCGAACTGTATCAGGCTAATCCCTTCTGCCACATTGAGATATTTTTTTATCAACCTGGCAGGAATTATTCCATAGTGTGTGTCTATGCACCATTAAAATTTTACCCATCTGTTTCCTCATTTGTTTTCGGTGAGGATAAGCCATTAACTCTTCCTCTTTTTCTTCATCTTCATGAGAGATTGTGAGGAGGCTAGTAAAGACCAGCATTAGGGACATTGTACTGAAATCCATCTCACTTTCATTCCTAGATCTTGCCCAGCTGGGTGGGACTTGACGAAGGCACAGATATTTCATCTTCATTGTTCTATGAAAAATAAATACCCCCTTTCTATTCATCTGGATTCCTCTGCTCACTTCCAGCCCAGATCTTGGGGATTCTGCAACTAGCATTTGTGTCAGGGAAGCACCAATGACTTATTCTGCAGACTTTAATTTTAGCTTCCTTTTTTTTTTTTAGCAAGAATTGGAAAGTAAGTTGTTGTATGGATTTGAAAGACTTCATTAATGAAGTGCTAATGCCTCATTAAATGTCTCCAAGACAGGCTCGGGCTACTTTGGTGTGGCTACAGAAATACCAAACCACAGAATAATAATTGGGGAGGCTGCTAAGATTCTTGGTGTAATGGCTATCTTCAAACAAGATTTTGTGCTGCCATGACAAGGTGATAGGAGGCTTATAAATATCCCTGGATCAATGCAAACTAATGAAAGAAACAACATGTCCTTGACAGAAACGGCTGATCTTTGCTGAATGGGCTGTTGTGTTTTAAGCAGGTGGGTCTACTCTTCTTCGAGGCTGAAGCAAACATTGATTTTGTATTTTTCCTTCCTACGACAAAGTCTCTTCAACAGCAATGAAACAACAATACTGAAAAGCATGACATTAAAAGCCACAATTAAACCAAGCACAAGAAGTAAAATTATTAATTATAATTAAAGAGTTAAAATCAGCAAGTATAAGCCTTCAGAGGTCTTAAAGGCCTTTGTTCTTCTTTTCAACTCAGTACAATGTGGGAAAACAACTAGATAACGGACTCAGAAGTCCCCTGATCTGTCCATCTCTTCATCAGTAGGATAACTCTCCAAAAGCTGGACAGGATGGGATCAAATTTGGTGGAAGGGGAGAAGCTGGCGGAAGGAAGGTGGAGTTGAAAACTGGGCCAGATTTAGCCCAGGAGTCATGGAGAAAAATCCCATCTCCACAGTTCTTCTTGGGCAACCTTATGGAAGAGGTAGTTGAGCATAACTTGGAAATGATTTAAATAGTTATTAGCAGAAATTTAGTGGGGTGTGATGTGCTGGTGCTTGCTGGATGTGGATTTTAAAAGCCTTGGGATTCCCTGTTCCAAGTCTAGTCCCATTGGTTCTGTAGTCTTTCAATGGCCCATCAGAAATAGCAACTCTCCCAACAAGGGTCAGAGATAATAGAGTTTTTCGAGAGCCCTTGATTATTTAATATGGCCAGGATACACCCTGAATAATACATTTCCCACTAGTTAATTGTTCTCACTTTCAGGAAATTTCTCCTTAATTCTAGGTTGCTTCTCTCCTTGATTAGTTTCTATCCGTTCCTTCTTGTCCTGCCTTCAGGTGCTTTGGAGAACAGGTTGACCCCCTCTTCTCTGTGGCATCCCCTTAGATATTGGAAAACTGCTATTATGTCACCCTTAATCCTTCTTTTCATTAAATTCGACATACCCAATTCCAGCGAGCATTCTTCACATGTTCAAGTCAATCCATTTGTTCCTTATGAGACACCTCCCTCTCCATCCTCCAACCAGGGTTAGAATTAATTCTAAGCAGATATAGCCACGGATATTTGTGAAACCCAAATCTCTCCATTGAAGGGGTTGTGAGGACAACTGAACACAGGGTCACATAACCCTCCTTGCTTTGAAAAACAGGAGCTTTGTGGTCCCTTGAATCACCAGTCCCTCGGTGGGAATTTGCATTCCTCTTCTCCGCATTGAAAATGTTTTGGGTGGTGCCCAGAAATGCCTTGTAGTCTGCAAGTCCCTTCCCGCCAGCCTGTCTCACTTATTAATGCCAAGTTGCTCATTCCAGCTGAATCGTAGCCGGCCCGGCCCTATTTGCATTCTGCCATTGTTATTGCTTTGAACTGGGCAAAAGAGTTATGTGCGCAATCTCAGGCATGAATCTTTAATCTGGGGTTTGGAAATCACAGCACTAACAATAGCAGGGAGGAAGGGAATAAAAAGACAGAGCCAGAGAGGGAAGGGACAGGAAACAGAGGTGTATTTGGAGCTGACTCATCTCGACTTGACAGCTAGCACAGCTGGCAACATGCTTTACACATCTTTCCCGGTGATGAAATTTATCATTTCCTCCTGACCTCTGAGCACAGAATGAAATTCGCAGCCGCTCTCACCTTTGACTCTCTCTCTCTCCAGCAGAGAAGACGGGCGGGAAGAGGTCCCTCCCATCTAAAGTCCATCTTTCTAGCACAAGGGAAAAGATGTTCTCCTGCTTTGCTCCCGAGCTTTGGAAGAGACTCACTTGGGAACTGGGTTTGTTTGCCAGGCTGTTTGTTTGCCAAAGACGCATTTCTTCCTCCAGGCTCCTAAATGATTTTTGTCTGTCTTTTATTGTCGATTTTAATCTGCGTTTCTAATTTTTTATATATCCCGGTTTGGGAAGCTGCCCTTGTAGAATGGAGGATTCTACAAGGGAATAATTCTTCTTCCTCCTCCATATCTCTCCCTATGCCAGGCTTGGCAGATAATAATGAGGTTGGGGGCAAAGATGATTCACAGTACAACAGAACACTGGTGTGCTCGGTTCCTCTTTCTTCTTTCATTTTAAGGCAGTGTTTCTCAACCTTGGCAATTTGAAGATGTGTGGACTTCAATTCCCAGAATTCCCAAGCCAGCTTGATCCTCCATTTTGGACCTGGCCCATCTGGCCTTCAATTGTAGTCTTCAACACACTGATCATACAGACAGTCCTCACTTAATGATGGTAATTGGGACCAGAATGTCCCTCATTAAGCGACACAGACATAAAAACATCACATAACCGTGCCACTTAGCAACAGCAATTAAGTGAGGACCTCACACGATTGCCATGTCTGACATCCCCACTGACTTTGTGGTAAGCTGATGGGGAGGATCACAAATTGAATTCTTGTGACCATAGGATGCTGTGATCTGGGTTAGTTGGAGACCTGGGCTAGTTGCCAAATGCCAAGATTGCAGTCATGTGACTATGGAGCTGCTGCACTGGCAGGAACTTTGAGGATTGCTCATACGTCCCCCTGGTTCAGCATCCCAATAAGTTTGAATGGTTGCTGAACAAGCCGTTGTTAAACAAGGACTACTTGTATGACTTTCAAGCCAACCAATGTTGTGTTGACTCAACATAGATGGATCAACATCAATCTTGGATGTTGATGGATTTCCTTCCTATGGGAACAGTATCAAATTGAAGATTGAATGGTTAAACCTTTGCTGCAATCCAAACTCATGAAGGATTGGGTCCATCAAAAGTACTAGTCTCCAAAACACCTTGCTCTCTCCAAAATTAGAGGCCATATGCTCTACAGAGCAACTGCTAAGAGGCAACAATAGGAAATTTCCACCACAATCTTGTTGATGCTTATGTGATCTTCCTGAACCCTTGACTTGATCCATTCTTCAAAGCTCCTATTTGTGCTCTAGCTGTGAAAGGATTGACCTCTAGAACTTTTATAGTCCATATTTTCTATAACCCGGGTCCCATTGTTCATTGGAACGAATCCCAGATTGGTAGTGTCTCTCTTTCTGCAAAGACCAGGAAACAAGCAAGCAAAACTCTACATTTCAGAGACTAATCTGAATACTGCAGGATGCAAATCAGCCATAAAAACCAGGGCATTTTTCTCTACCAAAGTATCTGGTAAGTAGATAGTTTAGAAGATTTACAATTACACAAAGCTACAGCATCCCCTTCATTCCTTCAGGAGGCAAGCCAGAAAAATGTTTATTATCAGAGGGAAGCAGAAGCTGGAAGGCTGTAAAAAAAAGCTTTACCATAGTCGAGCCATCTGTTTATGCATGCTTACATTAGATGGTTGGGGAAGAAGGCTGTGTCTTTTGTAGTGCAAACCCAGAATTTCTCTCTGGGCTCTTGGTTGCTTCATCTGATGGTTGTGCCCTTGCATTTGTGGGTCAGTGGAGATAGCAGCAAGATTAGAGACTTTCAGCCCAAGTGATTTGATCTGGAACACGCATTCTCTGCACTTGCGTTTACAATCAATCAATAACATTAATTGCATCTAAAGACAGCTCTGGTATTCATTTACAGCTCTGTTTCTTGCAAGATGTTTTATTCTTTAGGAAAGGAGATATGCTATTGTTCAGTAGCTGAATTATGCAGAAGGTCCTTGAGTCAACACGAGTTATCTGTTTGTTTAAAAAAAATTGCATGTTTATTATCAATGCCATAAGTCTTATATGATGGTTTACTAGGGTGTCTTCCAACCTGGAAAATGTCTACATTTCCTGAAAGAATTGGGGGGATTTCATGAGAAATTCTTTAGCAAGATTGACTGAGAATACAATGATATTGTTGTGAGAATCCCAGCAACCAAACTACTTCCCATTCAGAACCAGTATATTCCTGTGTGTTCCATCTTTCCTGTGATCTGGCAAGGAAGCAGATTTTTTTTTCATTGTAAAAATGAAGGGGTTTGCAGCTGGCTGTTGACAAGACAGTGTCCTGAATCTTTAACAGTGTGGGAATAAATTTTTAACCACGTCAGTCCAACCAAATTCTGGCCAAGATCCTGAATTTAACGATAGTTAGATCTGAAGAGACCTGAATGCAATTGCACAGGTTATGCAATGTTTAGAGGTGTCCTTTACTTCTTGATTTTCCTTCTTGAAATTATCTGTGCTGGTTAGTCTGCCCAGGAGTAATAACATGTCCACAGGCGATGTCTGTGCCTAGAGATATCTCAGCCGCTACCAGTCAAGGCCCATCTCTTATGTTTGCAGAAAGGCAAACAGGCAGATCTGAGCGCTTAGAGAAAGTTGTACCGAGCTGTCAGGATATGACTTGTGATGCAGTGTCCCCGAGTCTGATTACTTATTCATTATAAGTCAAGCAAACATCTTCAGGGATGTTCCTGCTATAGCTAGAAGGCAACAGCTTGCTTCAGAGGCCAGTCTCGGCGAGGCAAAATGAATTAATAAATAAATAAAGCTAAAGGGAAAGACAAAAGGTCTGTAGATCAAAGAGGTTCTCTCTGTAAAACATCGTACTTTGTGGAACATTTCTGGATGGACAGCGACTCTGGTTTGAAAACTGCATCTTCTACCAGAAGGTGGCATGGATGTTGAAGATGGACAAAAACAGTTCTTCAAAGTTCTTGATCTGATTTATGGACCAAAATATCAAAGGGATTATATTGTTGGTAGAAGGAGAAAGGCTTTCAGGGGTTCATACTGGAGAGGAGAGGAGAGGAGAGGAGAGGAGAGGAGGAGAGGAGAGGAGAGGAGAGGAGAGGAGAGGAGAGGAGAGGAGAGGAGAGAAGAGAAGAGAAGAGAAGAGAAGAGAAGAGAAGAGAAGAGAAGAGAAGAGAAGAGAAGAGAAGAGAAGAGAAGAGAAGAGAGCTGGAAGGGATCTTGGAGATCTTCTAGTTTAATCCCCTGCTCAAACAGGAGACCCTATACTGTTTCAGACAGGTGGCTGTCCAGTCTCTTCTTAAAAACCTCCAGTGATGAAACACCCACAACTTCTGAAGACAAGCTGTTCCACTGGTTAATTGTCCTCATTGATAGGCAGTTTCTGCTTAATTCTAGGTTGTTCCTTTCCTTGATTAGTTTCCATCCATTGTTTCTTGTGAGAAACCAGGGGTAGAAAGAAAAACTCATCTATTCCCAATAGAAATGTTGAAGACGGTTCAGACAATGAGAGGGAAGTGGGTAGAAGAATATTCGAACCAGCTCTTTGACGGAAATGAGCAGGAACCTCAAATTCCACTGAAATGTCCTTCTTGAGGCTTCTGCTCTTCTCCAGTGGTGAGGTGGCTACAGGCTGAGTTTGAATGTCCTGTCAACAGAAATTGGCAGAAAATATGGGGGAGAATCTTCTTGCCTGGCAGTAATAGAGGCATCAATATGTGCGCATGTGTGCGTGAAACTGAAAGAGGGTCTGGCAATGTTTACACAGAAGTCCCTTCTCCAGACTAAACACTTCTTCCATGTGCTAGCAGCGTGATCCATAATGTTCTGTTCAAACTAGAGAGTGCCATTTTTATCACCACTCAAAGAGTGGAAGTAGGGCTATTATTTATGCCTTGTTCTTGGTTTGACATACTTTTGTTGGCTTGATTTGGTTGGTACATCTGGAGATAATCAGTAGGACTTACTGCCCCTCAATGCTTTCTACTGCTTGTCTTCTCCACAAGCAGCTGAGGGGGGTTCTAGAATGGAAGTGGAGACAGAGTTGGCATGCCTAGATAAGCTTCATTATTGCAGCGTTAGTCTAGGATTTTGTCTTTGTTCCAGCAACTGGAACACAGGATCAGTACCCCACTACCCCACTCAGCTCTGTTTGCGCTACAAGATATTAGTCCCATAACATAGGGGCATTAGACCATGTTTGGGTATAAAATTAACACACACACACACACACACACACACACAAAAAAAAAAAAACCTAACTGAGATGGTTTCCTTTACCTGAATTAAGAGTCCTGCATAAAGACATGAAATTAATATACAATATCTAGGAAATGATTAAGTCAGGAGACTTTTATCATTCTCAATAAACACCAATTAACACAAATTGTTCACATGGATCATTCGCAATAAATTTCATCACTTAATCTTAGTACAATAAGTTACACCATCCGTTATCTAGGTTGAATTTCTTGAAAACAACAATTAAAGAGAAGTATAAAATACACCTTCATTAATTTACGCAAATTAATTTACCGTACCAGCCCTGGTGTGCATCTGCTCTGAGGTACGCCTTCCCAGGGAAGCTTACAAAGAAAGGTATCAAATGCTACCGTGATATTTAAAAAACAAGATAATAATTGCAAAAAAACCCAAAAACCCAGCCACGGTATCCAACCTACCTTCCCCTCCGCCAAACGCCCAAAAGACTAAAATGAAACATTTTCCAAAATCTCATTTCTGATGGCAGAAAAAACACTTTGTTAGCAGTTCAAAGCTGGAATTTAAAAGAAAGAATGAAATATCACAGGAACATCAATTTCATTGTTTAAAAGGCCTGCGTGGATAAAACAAAGAGCTGATAATTATTATTTTTTTGGCCTCTAACAAGAAAGGACACCAGGCTTCTAGCAAAATCCCCAGAAAATTCAATGAGAATATTCAGAGGTCACAAGGTCACAAAAGGGGATCACATGACCCCGGGACACTGCGACCGTCATAAATATGAAGCAGTTGCGAAGTGTCTGAATTTTGATCATGGGACCATTGGGATGCCACAACGGTCATAAGTGTGAAAAAACGGTCATAAGTCACATTTTTCAATGCTGTTGTAACTTCAAACGGTTACTAAATCATCTGTTGTAAGTCAAGGACTGCCTGTCCTTCCCCAAAGTGGACTAAATGCACTTGAGTGTCCAAAATTCATGGGCTTCACACCCATCACCTGAGCTATTTCATTATCCAAGCAGGGCAGGAATTAAACATGAACAATAGTGTGTTTTATAAGGTGGTTTTTTTTAAAAAAAAAAATTGTTTTTGATGTTTCAGTATGTAGATAAAGATCATCAATGGTGACATTAAACTGCCACATTTGTTTCCGAGAACACTTTTTCCCGATGCGGCTTTTTCTGCAGGATTCTAAAATTACGACTCAAATCTTCCTCCATGTCACGCAGTGTAAATATAGTCTAGTCGATAATTCTTCTCAATGGGTAGTCATAAACTTATGTTTGCATTGTAGATACAGTGGTGTTCATTTCATCCAAATTAATAATCTTTATTACATAAGGAGATGCTGTAAGGAGCAAAACAGTTGCGGCAAATTATGCTTTAATTTAGTGCCAAGATCAATTCTAGTCAAAACATGAGCTTTCATGTCCAATCTCATGAAGTATATCAAAGTGTCATCCCCATTTCCAATTACCAGTATTTTCATCTATTTTGAATTGATTTATTATGACCATAATGGCAGAAGAAGTAAAACTTCTGAGTTGATCATTCTTAAATTCATCTTAGACTTTAACAATGGGACTTCTTAAAGCCTATATAGAAACATGGTACCCCGTAGACAGGAATGCCAAGATCCATATCTTGCTTCTTTTGACATATTTCTTTTATCAACAAAAATAAAATACACAACAACAACAACAAACCCCCCCAGAAAAACATCCAACACTAACGGTGAAAAGAAACTTGTGGGTCTACTTCTACAATGTTCTTACTGCTACTTATACTCCTTTAAGCAGCAACACTCTGGGTATGGCAGCTTACAACCCATTGGTCTTCAGAATGTTGACATTGTTCATCTTGGATGATCACACAGCCTCTCTCTAGGAATTGATGCTTCTTGTGTCCAGGGACAAATAGTGTTGGACAACAAGATGCAGAGGTAGGACTCGGGGGACAAGGCCGACTGGTAATCTCTGCTGAAGAGTCTTCTGAAACCAGGACTTGTAGTTTAGCTTATAGCAGCGATGGCGAACCTTTTAGAGACCGAGTGCCCAAAAACTGGCCCGCCCCCACTCCGCCTGCCCGCTCCCGCCCTGCTCCACCCTCATCCCGCCCACCCTCAGGGCCATCCACAGCATGCTGCAGATCGCCCAGGCGGCCCTGCAGGGCCATGGTGGCCATGCCCTCCACCCGCACCCTGCAGCATCATCTACTGCCCAGCTGCCATGTGCTTGGCTGTGCAGCTCTGCACAAGCCGCACCCGGGGGTGACTCTTCTCCGGGGGGGCTGCTGGTGAGGAGGAGGCTACGGGGGGAGGCGGGGCTGGGGTGACAGCATGAGTGCCCACAGAGAGGGCTCAGAGTGCCGCCTCTGGCACTAGTGCCATAGGTTCGCCACCACTGGCTTATAGAGATGGAAGACAGACAGGCAGGCTGGCAGGCAGGCAGGCAGACAGACAGGCAGACAGATAGATAATAGGTAGGTAGATGGTAGGTAGGTAGGTAGGTAGGTAGGTAGGTAGATAGATAGATAGATAGATAGATAGATAGATAGATAGATAGATAGATAGATAGATAGATAGATAGATAGATAGATAGATAGATAGATAGATAGATAGATAGATAGATAGATAGATAGATAGACAGACAATGGATGGATATGCTAGGTAGATAGGTAGGCAGGCAGGCCTTTGTCCCAAAGGTGCTGTTCAAAAGGCAACTGGACTTTCTTGGTTTTTTCCTTGAAAATGTTTCACTTCTCATCCAAGAAGCTTCTTCAATTGAAGAAGCTCCTTGGATGAGAAGCGAAATGTTTTCAAGGAAAAAAAACAAGACAGTCCAGTTGCCTTTGAAAAACAACCTTTGGGATGACCACATAGATAGGCTTTCTCCAGGATGCTCTGTCCCCAAGCTGGTCCTTCAGATCTTCCAGGAATGCAGCCATCAACCTTGCAACTGAGTCCCATCTGTCTTGCTGCTGGTTGTCCTCTTCTTCTCTTTCCTTCTCCTCTCCACCTTTCCCAGCATTAGAGCCCTTTCCAGAGAGCTGGGTCTTCGCATAATGAGTGCAAAGTAGGATAATTTGATCCTGATCATTTGTGTCCCAAGTGAGAACTCTGGGTTGATTTGTTCAATGAGGCATTGATTTATTTCCTTGCTTGTCCATGGTATTCTCAGGAGCCTCTGCTAATACATTAATTCCCTCTCCTCAAGGAAGGAACTAGGATTATCCCCAAAGGTGTTTAGTCGCTGAAGAAAGTGGGGTGTTGTCCTTGAAATATTAAAATCATGGTGGAAAGGCAGCGTCTGTAGTCACAGTGTATCACAAACAGTATCAAAAATTCAGCTTGCCTCCAGACAGACCATAATAATCCGCAAATGCATTTCTGTTTTGATGATTTGATTTTACAAGAGAGAGAAAGATCAACCAGGCCGTGTCAAATTTCTCGGAGATTTGTCAAGTTATTCCCACCGGAAGCCATCAGCAATTAAATCTACGTCATAAGGAAATATAAATACAAAATATTCTCATGGAACAGATTACCGGCAAATTCTTATTGTTGCTGCTTCAAATAATCTTCACATTTCAATTAAATTAAGGCCAGTTACTCTGTGCAGGAAGCACACAGGATGAAGGGTTGAGTTACAGCTGCACATAAAAATGCAAATAAGTTGTTTTGCGAGTTGTGGGATTTGAGAAGGCAAGGAGGAAGTGACTCCCTATGTGAGTTTTTGGGCATGGAGAATGAGAGAGAGAGAGACAGGGAGGAGGAGGAGGAGGAGGAGGAGCACATTCAACCCTTGGTCTTTAACCAAATTGTTCACCTTCCCATCAATGGATTTATTTTTTCCCCTTTGCTTTGCCTCCAGTAATAGTTCTGTGGCTGCTTTGTCAGTCATAGTAATTAACACTTGCCATTCTGTGCAACATGAATTTTAACAGTGAAAAGGGAGCCCAGCAGACTGTCCAAGAACAGTGAAAATGAAGCTTTCTTAATATCTCAGTTGTGACAAGCACCCCAGCTTTTCAAAAAAAAACCCCAACCCCAACCCCAAAACTAAAGTCATTCTTCCTTCTTGTGTCCTTTCACTAATGAGTCATGAGTGCCTCCTTTGTCTGCTTCCCAGACATGGGTGAACAGGCTCAGAGAAGCACAACATTCCCAGGAACACACTACAAAGTTAGAAATATACCTCCAAAGCCCCCACACTCACACTCTGCCCCAAAACTCAACAGGATCCATCTTGAGCATGGATTGAAAGGAGGGAACAGGAAAAGCCAGCGTGGCGATCTTTCATTCTTTCAAATTTGCTGTGATTTTGAACATCATTCTTACTTTATGAAAACAGCTACAAAGCCTCCATAATTTCCTTGGTTGCATTCGTATCGGTCTATTTCAAGTCTGTCCAGAGGAAAATCAATTGTCCCAACCGTGCTGGGCTGATGGCCGCTGTTTTAGATCTCCCAGAATGCCTTGCTCTGATGGGCATTTTGAGAGGTAGAAATGGGTGGCTGTCAGACTGAACCTCAACCTCCTCTATCCTAGAATGAAAATCTGGGCTTACACCTTTGCTTTCTCCAGGAGTATCGTCCCTCCACCCAACCCCACCACTGTTAACTCCTCTTGGTGTGATCTTTGGGCATCTGGTAAAGACAACCTATCTCTAGTTTTATGGCTAGTATCTGGACAGTACCTAATGAGGAATAGGAAGACTCTTGCACACTGTGTGGAGACCCACCATAGAGCCTGAGGTGATAGACCAAGAGCCACTGATGTTGAAAGAGGATCTGGAGATCCAGATTAATGTCCTCCCTCAACAATGGAACCCACTGGATAACTGAGCCAGTCATGATCGCTCAGGTCAACCTACATACATGGTAGTTGTCATGAAGATAGAACATCTCATGGTTAGGAAATTTATTTTCTAACAGAGAAAGTAGCTTGAGAAAGTAGCCTGGAGAACTGATGGTCTCTTAATGGCTTGATGGCTCCAGCAGACCCTGGACAGATTTTTAACATGGATTCTTTCTCAGAGCAAAAATTTGAACTAAACAGCCCTTGTAAGATTTTATGCGTTGTGTCTTCAACATCCAGACAAAAAGAAGAACGTAAAGCAAATATCAATAAAACAAAAATTATGCAGAGGTCTTTGCCTGTCACTTGATTCAGAGCTGTCAATGACCAGACTTGTGTTCTAATCATTTTCCATTTTGTGGTGAATACATGGATTTTTTTTCTCTCACTTTCTCTCAAGTATAAATCCTTCCTCTGGAGACCACGGGAGGTTCTAAAACTGTTGGACTGAGGCAAATGTGAAAAACACTTTTGCTGTTATCTTAAAAGACCTTTAGGCACTTTGAGATGCTGTGAAATATCACCGTGGACAGAGACACATCATTTTGCAGAGAAGCACTGTTGGTGATGTCATCTCCACTCTCATAAACTTTCAAAATGAGATAAGACAGGCCCATAAACTTCTCTGACAACAGCCGATGGTGGCATTTGCTCAAGAGCTGGTAGCCTGGCTCCCTTTTTGATGTGAAACATGTTTCAATGTTCTTCAAAATACAAGCTGGGGTGAGATGGATTAGCAGTTCTCTGTCTTCCTTGAAAATTCAGGGAAACTCAAGCCCTTCCTTGGTGTTAAGGGAAAATCCATCCAGGAGAAGCTGAGAAATCATCAGATAGGTTGTCCCAAAGTTTCTAAAGCATTAGAAGATCATCTGGGTCACACCAAATGCTGATAGGTTGGGGCAAAGACTCTCAAGAAAGCTAATGAGAACATGGAGAACTCAGAAGCAAAAAAGTATGGCCCACGATTGCCTTGCTGAGAATAGAATAGAAGAATGGAAGAATGGAAGAATGGAATGGAATAGAATAGAATAGAATAGAATAGAATAGAATAGAATAGAATAGAATAGAATAGAATAGAATAGAATAGAATAGGAAGGTCTTCTAGTCCCATCCCCCACTCAAGCAGGAGAACCTATACCATCTCAGATTGTCCAGTCTCTTCTTAAAAACCTCTAGTGATGGAGCGCCCATGATTTCTGAAGGCAAGTTGTTGGTCCATAGTGGTCCATTGTTGACTGTCCTACAGAAATACATTGTAATTCAATACTGGCATTCACTCTGGTTGCGATACTAAATTTAAAGCCTGTAAACTGGAGCCTGCATCGCACATTGTGAATTGTGAAACAGAATTTTCTTCTCTGTTTCCTGAAAAGAACTGAACAAAATTCTCAGTTCTTCCTAGGTGGGACAAACAGAATGGTCACTGTGGGGTTCTTGGTGTTCTCCAAGCTTGACTGTTTTCTTGCAGACATTTTGTGTCTAAGCTAGGTAACATCATCAGAAGAGAGTAAGGTTTGCTCTCTGTTTATGTACTAATGCAGTGATGGCGAACCTTTTAGAGACCGAGTGCCCAAAAACCACCCCCGCCCTTGCCCCCCAACAGCCCCCATCTGCTCCACCCCCCAACCCCCACCCCCCACAGGGCCACTCACTGCCTCCATGTCCCACTGATCTTCCAGGTGGTCCAGCAGCGCCATGGCGGCCATGCCCTCCGCCCGTGCCCCACATCATCAACTGCGTGCGACGGGGCACGAGGGTGGAGTCTTGTTCCCGCTGCCTGGCTGCCATGTCCTTGGCTGCGCTGCTCCACACGGGCCACGCTCGGGGGCAACTCTCCTCCAAGAGAGCTGCTGGTGAGGAGGGGCCACGACGGGAGGAGGGGCTGGGGCGATGGCGCATGTGCCCACAGAGATGGCTCTGAGTGCCACCTCTGGCACGCGTGCCATAGGTTCGCCACCACTGTACTAGTGATTTGTCCTATCGGTGTTGGAGAGCATGTTCTGGGTGCTGCCTTCATTAGACTGCTGTTGACTGGGTAGTTCCTTGATTGGGGTATTGTTTTCTGCTTGGTTGCCTGGTATTAATCCCTGCTTATCAGGGATTCTCTCTGTGGTGTCCTCTGAGCTTGGTGCTTTTCTTGCAGATGTTTCATTATACAACTTCAGAAATTGTGGAGACTTTTAAGACTGGACAGCCATTTGTCTGAAATGGTATAGGGTCTCCTGCTTGAGCAGGGGGTTGGACTAGATGACCTCCAAGGCCCCTTTCAACTCTGTTATTCTGGATTCTGCATGATGCGGAGAGCACCACAGTTCAACCCTGAGCTACAGACATATTCTTCTATGAAGAGTGCTTTTATTTTTATTTATTTATTAATCACATTAACTTGGACTCGCTCAGAGGTTTGGCTGCTCCTCAGCCAATCCATCATTTGCAGGAGGAAGCCAGCCGGTGCCAAAAACAGACCTGGGAAAATCAGCTGAAAAGGATCAGCAGGATTGACCGCCATCTCATGAAATATTTAATTCTTTCTCTCTGGATGAAGACAGACCTCATTGTCTGGGGTTGGGTGGGGGGCATGAAAGATTTATGCCCCCCCATGGAGGATTGGGAGGGGGCATCAGACCGAGTCCCTAGAAAGATGGTCTCTTTCCTTATTTCTCATCCTTGGCGAGGTGAGATGTGAGTTCATTATCTTCCTTTCATTTATTTGGGCTGGCATATTTTCTCTGCCCAATACATTTATATCTACCTGAAGATCTATCATGCCGTTCCTCCCTATCTCTGTCTCAGCAAGGTTTTGCGCAGGTATTCCATCTTTGATGCAATTTAGGTCACTGTGTCTCCTGTTACTGATTAGATAGCCCAAATATTTTGGGGGCTGTGGGTATAAAAATTTATATTCCAAATATCTCCCATGGAATGCTCGTCGTGTTGCCATCTAAGTCATACAAATGGCAACTACTTGCACCCATATATCATTTGCAGTCTCCCTCCCTTGCCATTTTGTTTGGAAATAAAAGCCAGCTTTCGTTTTTTCCTAATATGAGAAGGGAGACAGTACGGGAGAGCTGCTAGAAGTAAAGACATGAAGAACATGGAATGATTGCTCCGCAGCCAGGCAGATTCGAATTTTGTTTTAAAGTTAAGCTCAAATTGCCAGGTTGAAGTCCAGCATTTTTCTTTTATATTTTGAGGTCTTCAGTTTCATTTGCTCCTAGGAAGATGCTCAACTGCCGTGGTAACTTTGAACAATACAAGTTTGTCCTCAGTTTGCAGCCATTCATTTAGTGATGGTTTGAAATTATAAAGGCACTGAAAAAAGTGACTTATGGCTAGTCCTCACACTTACAACCGTTAGAGCATCCTGACAGTCACATGATGTAATTTAAGGTGCTTAGCAAATAGCATGTATTTCTGACGGTTGCAGTGTCCCAGGTCTCTCCCCATCTTCTGATCTTGCACTACTTGAGTTGTTCTACACTCTGGCTGGTGTCCACTTCAATGGTGTCCATCCACCATGTTCTTTGGCATCCTGGTTTCCTTTTACCGCTAACTCTTCCCAACATAATTGCTTTCTCCAGCGAATTCCCCCACACCACATGGCCAAAATAAGTGAGACACAATTTTGTGGATTTTTT
This sequence comes from Protobothrops mucrosquamatus, assembly GCF_001527695.2. Taxonomy (NCBI): domain Eukaryota; kingdom Metazoa; phylum Chordata; class Lepidosauria; order Squamata; family Viperidae; genus Protobothrops; species Protobothrops mucrosquamatus. The sequence continues at coordinate 358,186 of NW_015387391.1, forward strand.
TTCCCTTCCAGTGACATGTCTGGCGTTACGCCCTCCAGTTCTTGCTTATTAGTCACCTCTACTGTCCAGGGACTGTGCAGCAGCCTTCTCCAACACCACAGCTCAAACCAGTCGATTTTCTTCCTGTCTTGCTTTTTAAGGTCCAACTTCCCCAACCATAACTACTAAGAGGATGGAAGTTCGTTCTCTGAGCTTGTGGGTTGGTTGCTGAACATTTCATTACTAGGCTAGGTAACATCTTCAGCAGAGTGTAGGGGATGTGAGTGTCAGTGTTCTGTTTAGAAGGGCTTCAGGCCTGGCTGTGTCAAGTGAGGGTCTTGTGATGGGTCTTGTGATGGGCCAGGTGTGAGTCATCAGTGAGTCTTGGGATAGGTCTACTGAGGGGGAGATCACAAGACCCACCACAGACTCTCGCTTGACACAGCCACACCTGAAGCCCTTATAAACAGAACACTGACACCCCCTAATCTCCGCTGAGGAGGTCGCCTAGCCTGGTAACAAAACCCTCATCCTACACCCAAGCTACAGATTGCATAGGTAGTAAGTCGAGTTTAACACCTGTAATAACTGAAAGTTTTCATCTGTATTCCAGAATTGGTCCCAGCTAAAACTGCACTAAGAGCAAAGCCCAGGAATGAAAACAACCCATCTTTCCCTCATCATGACGTCTGCAACTCTTGCCTTGGGCTGACAGTGTCCCATTTCCTGATCCCTTGAGCTGTCTTTTGTTCAGCGAGGTGGCTGTTGCGGGCGGGCGGGCATGTATCGAGCAGAGGAGTGCAACCCAACTCACAGATGTGTCAGTCTACCTGGCAGCTCCTCTCCTTTCAAAACCACCCTCATTAGCTTCTTTTGGCATCTTAGCCCCTTCCCTGCCTGCCCGAAGCTCTGAGCAATAAAATATACATTGATATATTCTTCTGATCTATTTTGGTAGCTCCTGTTACAAAATAAGCGGCAATAAGGGGACTTCTTTGGTTTGGCCAAGTAAATAGATGTAGCTCGGCTTCCTACTACCTTCTAGAAATGGGATTTTGGCAGCCAGCTGTCCACCAGGACGTAGCCTTTGAAGGGGTTTTAAA
>NW_015387392.1:0-32389 GCF_001527695.2 Protobothrops mucrosquamatus
CCAGCCAGCCAGCCATGGCTGGCTGGGGAATTCTGGGAGTTGAAGTCCATCCATCTTCACGTGGCCAAGGTTGAGAAATCAGGTGGGATGAAACATTTGACTCGTCCAGATGTTTCATACCAGGAAACATCTCCTGGTGTGAGAGTAAAGTGCAACAAGGAAGGATTTGTGTAAAATACTTTCACCCCGTTGCACTTTTAATGCCCACGACGTAGGCGTGACCAGCTCAAGATCAGCTTTCTGATCCCACAAGGAGAAGGAAGAGTTAACGGAAACCCCTAGCTCCGTTCAGGCTTGCTATTATAAGAGGAATTACAATATGAAATGCTCGTCCCCAGATGTGGAACTAATATATTTCCTAAAATTGTAAGCGTTTGCTAGATCAGCCCGGTTGCTATAAATTCTAGGAACTGCCCCGCTATCCTATCTGAAGCATGGCGGAATCAGATTACATTACATCTGTTTTGCTAACTCTGTTTATGTTTCTACCTGTTGCAACCTTTGTATTCTTAATTTACGTAAACTGTTTCAAAGCTGTTAATTTAAAAAAAAACAAAACATATCAGGTCACAGATGTAACTGTGTTGTTATTTCCAGGTGATTTTTTTTTCAGTGTAAAGAATTACGTTTAAAGTAACACGATAGTTCTTTGTTTCAAAAGGATAGATTGCAAGTTTTTATTTTGATTTTTTTTTTAAAAAAAACCACACACAACCAATCAGGAAATACGTACCTTCTGAAATAGGCTGGTAAAAAATTAATCTGAAGTCTTGCAACTTCCTACTGTTGGAAAGATTTTAATCACAGTCGGATTGAGTTTCATCCTGGCTTCTTATTAAACATCTGAGCGAGTTGACAGACCAGATTTCAGGAAATATCCTTTTTCTGCAGAGTCAGCATTAACTCTGTTATTGTCCTTAAGCTTGAGATTGGTAGTTAGGAGAAACACACAAAGTCTTAACCACAGCCAATAAATATTGGGACAAACATTTTTTTTGGAATAAGTCACAGAAGACAGCAGACTTGATTCCTGAAAATGAGTTTATTTTCTTTTATATGCACTGATCTTTTGTTTAGCGGTCATGGAGCCTGTCACAAATTGATCACTAGTGGAAAGCATTTAAATTGAGAATAATAATCCTCCTGCCTCTTACACCAGTCATCCAAGCAATTTCATTTATAATAGAAGTCTATTATTCTGCTTTTATTCATAACACCTTATGTCAATGTTTCTCAGCCTTGGCAACTTTTAAGGCATGGCTGGGGAATTCTGGGAGTTAAAGTCCACATAGTTGTCACGCTTGAGAAACACTTTATGATAGCTGTAGTGCAAATAGCCCACCAAATTCTTGTAATCTTTGGGGTGAGATACCAATTTGATAGAAGAGAGACTTTTGATCTTCCTTAATTATGGAGCTAACACTTCCTCTTGAATTCTTCCCTAATAAGAAAATAGCCTTTGGTTTCAGAGCTAGAAATCACAGAATTTCATCATCCAGACTTGCCCACAAACAGCCAGCAGTATGCCACAACAGCATTGTGGTGTAATTTTATTTGATTTTATTAGAGAAGTGGAGAAATTTAATAAATGATTAAATGGCGGTGCGACGCAGACAAGGAGTGGCTGCCAAAATATCTGAGTCTTCGTGACATTTGTTAATCCCTGATTCGAAGAATATTGAGCCTCTTATAGACAATATTTATTTTCTTCAGAAAGGAAGTGGAGATCCGGTTGACTTTCTCAGCCTCACCATGTAAATATGCCAGGGGATAAATTCAAACATAGCCGCTCAGCTCGCGCCGATCGGTTAAAAAGATACTAAGAGCATATCGGTATTCCATTTCATTTTCCTCAATAAATACGAATTAGAGCATAGAATAATCAGGTTGAAAGGGACCTTGGAGGTCTTCTAGTCCAACCCCTTGCTCAAGCAGGTAAACATATTAAACCCAGCAATGACATTAAAAACGGTGAAATCTGCAGAACTTGTAGTCTGGAAGTTTTTAAGAAGAGAATGGACAGCCATTTGTCTGAAATGGTATAGGGTTTCCTGCCTGAGCAGGGGGTTGGACTAGATGACCTCCAAGGCCCCTTCCAACTTTATTATTATTATTATTATTATTATTATTATTATTATTATTATTATTATTATTAATAATAATAATAATAATATTAATATTATTAATATTATTATTAGTCTGGCTGTTTACAGTTAAAATGCGCCTCCATCCAGAATGATATGCGCATCAGTGTTTATATGTTCCTGTACATAAAAATGAAGAAAAAGTTTCCACTGTAATCTTTTTTTTTTCCTTCTTCTTCATAATGAAAAGTAGGCCGCCAACTTTATAAATACATAAATGTCGAGACGTGAAACGATTTTTTTTCTGATCATTTTCAGCCAGCTTGAAGGGCTTTGGGTCAAAAGTCTCCGTGTGTTTTTCAAGGTGAAATGACGGGGATAGGGATAACTAGAGCTTTCTGTTAATTTAAGGAAAGACTTTAATTCTGTCTCTCTTTTTCTTGTCGGCCCTCAGAATGTTATGGAACAATTCAATCCAGGGCTGAGGAATTTGATAAACCTGGGGAAAAACTACGAAAAAGCTGTGAACGGTAAGTCTCCGTGGCCTGTTTAAGGCGTCTCGTCAAATATTTTAATTTTGCAGTTTGAAAAAAAATCTGATCGTCATCTTCCGGCGAGATACGTCCTCGGCTTACGACCGCAGTGGAGCCCAAGACTTCCGTTGCAAAGTGAGACGGTTGCTAAGTGAGCGGTGCCACATTTTACAGTCTTTCTGGCCACAGTTTGTTAAGAGAATCTCTGCAGTTGTTAAGTTAGCAAACACGGTTGTGAAGTGAATCTGGCTTCCCCGTTGATGTGGCTTGTCCGAAGGTCGCAAAAGGGGATCACGTGACCCCGGGAGGCTGCGACCGTCGTAAATATGAACCAGTTGCCAATCATCTGAATTTTGATCACGTGGCCATCAGGAGGCTTTGAACAGTCACTAATCAAACTGTTGTAAGTCAAGGACTACTGCTAGAACCCTCCCTTGGCCCAGCTTATTTCCCAGGGTGATTGATAGCAGACCAAATAAGAGGAAGCAGCCGAGATCCTGAACTAATAAAGTAAGATATGACTCTAATAACTTAACATCGGTGCAGAGGTAATATGGAAATAATGAACAGAAGAGAACCATGTTCTGCTTTTATTAAAAAGGTGAACTGGTTCGGCTTTGATGTGAAGCAGAACTAGACCCTTCCTCCAGAAAGATTAACATCACTTCTCTGACTGAATCGGAAAGTTATAGACTTCCCAACTCTGTGGGAGCCGTTTCTCGTAAATGTTTAAAAAAATACTGGCTGCTTAGCAAACACGACAATGTCCAATTGATTTGTTCTCCATTCAAGAACCAGAGTAAAGGGAGTGCTAGAATTGTAAAGCTGGTTTAAGCTCCTTCCACCTTAACCAGCTTGAAGCCTTGATTTCAAATGACTTAAATGGGGGGGGGGAGCCATTTCAAGGGCTGGCCAGCCGCCATTTAATTCTGGCGAAAGTATTCTGCAGGTAATCCTTGACTTCGTTGCATGCCAGACTGACTGGGGAATTTCCAGGAGTCAAAGTCCACACATCTTCAAGTTCCCAACTTTGAAAAAAAAGCAACTATTGTAGACCAAGTGAAATGCAACTTCAGAAGGCAACTTCAACTTTGTATTCAAGATAATAGATTTAACACTCCATCCCTTCCTGGGGAAGGCTGACTTGTCAACAATGTTTTATTTTCTTCCGTTCGGTTGGATCTGACTGTTGGAGATTGTCTGTATGAGTCTCTGCAAGGTGTTTTCAGAAGTGGTTTGCCATTGCCTCCCTCCAAGGGCTGACAGAGAGTGGCTGGCCCAAGGCCGCCCAGCTGGCTTTCCTGCCTAAGGCGGGACTAGAACTCACTGTCTCCTGGTGATTGGCCCCAAGTCACCCAATCGGCTTTCATGCCTAAGGCAGGATGGGACATTGCAGTCTCCTGGTGATTGGCCCAAAGTCATCCAGCTAGCTTTCATGCCAAGGCAGGACTAGAACTCACCATCTCCTGGTGATTAACCCAAAGTCACCCAATCAGTTTTCATGCCTAAGGCAGGGCAGGAACTCATAATCTCCTGGTGACTGACCCAAAATCATCCAGCTTTTATATGTAAGGTGGGACTAGAACTCACAACCTCCTGGTGATTGACTCAAGGCCACCCAGCTGACTGCAAGCCTAAGACGGAACTAGAACTTACAGTCTCCCAGTTTCTAGCCTGATGCCTTAGCCAAAACACCAAACTGGCTATATTTCATATATATATAATTGATGATTAAACACCCTACTGTCAAGGACAATTAACGCAAGTTTTTCATTTATTTTTTTTCATTTTTATCTCTTACTCTAGGCATGGTCCTAGCTGGAAGAGCTTACTATGACGGTATTGCAAAAATAGGCGATACTGCCATTGCGTCACCCGTGTCTAAAGAGTTGGGTAAGTATACAAAATAGATTATGTACACCCCAGGATTCTCGACCCAGAGCTGTTCTTGCCATTTTAAAGTTTTAACTTTTTTTTACTTTTACGTAGTCATATAAACTAGCCATTTCTATAACAACAAACCTATCTAATCGGTAAAAAAAAATCAAAATCAAAATTTCATTTTTTTCCCCCCACTTCAAGCACAAAGTCTAGAAGCGGTTTCCAAGTAGACCACAAAAGGAATTTTGTGTGGTGTATTTTTTTTTTTCTTTAATCAAAGCAGTCAATTTAGTCCTCTCTGCTAACTCCATCCACTTTGCCAGCCATCCGTCCTTTGCGGGAATCAAAGCATCCTTCCATTTTGGGCGTAATTTTGCTGCCATCAACATACATAACGTCAAAGTTCCAAATCTGAAACTTTTCCAAAGGGAAAAAAACCACCCCAAAAGTCCAGTTGCCTTTTGGAAAAAGCACCTTTGGGATGTCCTAGCCTCCATAGTCGTTGCAGCCCAAAGATAGTCTACTTTCAAATTGATGTGTATATTAAACGTATTATTCTGCTGCCGTCCCCATGCTACGGAGCGGAGAGATTGCGTTCCTTCCTGTGGGATCATTGCAATCAATTCTCTTTCCTTTTGCCAAGATCACGATCCCGTTCTCGAGCAAACTGTTTATTGAGGAAAATAAATCAACCGTCCAGAAGCTAAATCAGTGAATAATGCCATGTCATAAGTAGCACTGGCTTTTGTCCCCGGCTGTACTGAAATGTACAAATTATTGGAAGGCTTCTCACCGCGATGGTTTTGTAATAGAGACTTAAAATAGCCCCTAAAAGTTCCGGTAGGACATTTTTTATGTTCATTGAAAAGACGGCCTTTGGAGTCTCTCCAAGTTAATTTCAGATAAAGTCCTTGCTGTAGAAAGACGAAAGCTCAGAGATCTTTGGACTAAGCACTGTAACAGTTTTGGCCGTTTGCAAAATAAACGCTTCAAAGGACTTTCCAAACTCAAAGCAAGTCGTCCTTAAAATTAGGAAGATTTGAAGATGTTTGTTTCTACGTTTTTTTAACCACGGAAGGTTAACCGTGGTTAGGTTCAAGTTGGGTCTAGGTGTTTCCCCAAGGAATGTTTAGATCTCTGCCTTAAATCTGCAGGGTTAATCTTTGAGGTGCCTTTATATATATATATGCTGAACTACAGTAGGTAGCTAAGCACAGGTAGAATAAATGAGTTTTGATTCCCCTCTCGTGGCTTATGTTTCTCGTTGAACCAGTTCAAAGATTTAAGATACTAATTTCAGCATTTAAAAAAGGAACTGGAAATTTTAAACAGCTTTTTAATAAAAAATGTAAGGGAGGAAGAGAGGGAGAAACAGAGAGAGAGACAGAGAGAGAGAGAATAGATAGATGTATGATGTGTTGCTGCTTTTGTGGCAGCAAGAATGACAAGTTCCTTAAAATATGTTTGCACTATTGCTTTTTCTAAATCAATATTTGAAAAAAAAAACCTGAGCTATTTTTCTGCCTGGATATGAAATAAGATAAAAACTTCCTGGTAACCTCAGAGAACTGTGAGAAAATGAAGACTGCTATTTACCTTACTATAAAGTTACACAATTGTTTACTTTTATATTTAGAATGCAAGTTCCTCGTAGATTTTTTAACCTTTTGGATATATAGGTTGTCAATGCATTATGGACCGAAGTGAGGTTTTTTTTAACTCTTCTTTTATACAGTTAATGGAAATCAGTGTAAAAAAAATCAGTTCTTAAAAAAAAAAAAGAATTACTTTTCTATAAAAAGAAGCATTTTATGCCGGTTGTTTTTTCTTCTTCTTTGGGGGTCAAAAATAATTGTAATGAAAGTTACCCACGTCAGATTAATCTATTAGTATTTTGCCCACAATTAGAAGGAAGAATTTCACAATCTTTAGGGACGTGCATGAAGTAACTCTAAATTTTTCAAAGATTTATACTTTGTTCCAGATGGTTAAAGATACGTTCTGAATACTGAATTGGGCAAGTACATTTTAAAAAAATATATGAAAGAGGCCTAATTGATTTGGCCTTTCGAAATTATGCAAATATTTGCACATTGTATTGCACAGAAGGCAAAGCAGCCGATATGATTACCTGATTATTATTTTTTTGCTGCTCGTGAAGCGGCGATTTAAATAGAAACCATGCCGTTATTTCCACCCAAAAAAAGTACAAGGACTCCACACAGCCTAATCCTAATTGTGCTACTTATCAATTTTATCACTGACGTCTTTGCTCTGCCAAGGATCCGGTCATTGGAAAAAAAAAAACTCTCTCCCCCTTTGTTCCGTTTCTGAGTCTGTTCTTGAAATGGTGATTACTTTTCTTTTTTCTAATGGCCATCTGAGCATAAAGGACAAATTTATTTTGGTTTTATGTTGGGTAGGCATGGAGTGGAGCCAGCATTATGGACTGAACGATCTGAATTGACTGACATGAATTTTACTCTACTTTAGTCATTAATTCCTGGACAGAGAAGAATGGTGGATCTTTCTCCATTAACCCTTGGAGTTTGCCATTTAAGTTGGGTTTCATATCTTGCAACTGAAGATAGAACATCCTCATAACTTAATAAATAAAGTTGGAAGGGACCTTGGAGGTCTTCTAGTCCAACCCCCTGCTCAGGCAGGAAACCCTATACCATTTCAGACTGTCCAGTCTCTTCTTAAAAACTTCCAGTATTGGAGCATTCACAGTTTCTGGAGGCAGGTTGTTCCACTGGTTAATTGTTCTGACTGTCAGGAAATTCCTCTTTAGTTCCAGGTTGCTTCTCTCCTTGATGAGTTTCCATCCGTTGCTTCTTGTCCTGCCTTCAGGCGCTTTGAGAATAGCTTGACTCCCTCTTCTTTGGGGCAGCCCCTGAGATACTGGAAGACTGCTATCATGTCCCCCCTCGTCCTTCTCTTCATTAAACCAGACAGACCCAATTCCAGCAACCGAAGGTCATTCATTTTTTTAAACTAGTTGTATACGTTTAGAAGAACAAGCGATGAAATTTAACAATACAAGGGTAAATCCAATTGCCAATAGAGATAGCCCTTGACTTACAACAGTTCGTTTAGTGACCCGTTCGAAGTTACAACAGCAATGAAAAAAAAGGGACTGATGACCGTTTCCCACATTCACTGATATTGTGGCTGATTCTAGCACATTGATGCTAAACTCTGATGGATTGTTTCATCCAGAACAGAAGGCTAATTGAGGCAGGTCATAATTTACTAAAAATGGCAGCATGAGTACATCAAGGGTGGTTACCCAATGGAGGAACTGAAAGAAACATCTAGAAAAACTGGTGGGTTCTGTTTCGCCGATCCATATTGTACCTAGGTGTGGACAGAGTTTGCCACTTAATCACGGTAGTTGAAAAACGCATCCTCTGCAGATGCTCAGGCTTTCTTAAAAGTTAGGTTTCTGTAGGCAAATTATAAACAAAAAAAGTAGTGAGCATTAGGTTCAGGAAGAACAGTCACCGTCCGATCTTCCTTCCTTCCTTCCTTCCTTCCTTCCTTCCTTCCTTCCTTCCTTCCTTCCTTCCTTCCTTCCTTCCTTCCTTCCTCCCTCCCTTTCTTCCTTCCTTCCTTTCCTATCTCCTTCCTTCCTCCCTTCCTCCCTTCCTTCCCTTTCCTTCCCTTCTCTTTCCTTTCTTTCTTGAACTTCCCTACAATACAGTATATTATTGCCTATAAAAGTGCTAGAAATGGTATTCTGTTCTGTATGTTTCCATTTTGGATATACTAAATTGCTGAAAGGAGAATACCTATCAGTAATAGATTTGCAGTTTCCTACTGAGCTAAATCTTTCAAGGTTATTCCGGATTCTGTTAAAAATATGAAAATATTGGACAGAATACCGACATACTACGGTTTTATTGTATTCCACACATTTTACTTATTTGCTTATTCAATTCTATATAACCAGCCACCTCACTAATGAAGTGACATTTCTTTTGGAGGCAGGTTAATTTTATAAATCCTATCTGAAATAAGTAGAGGGATGTATTCCAAATGGGCCATTTTTTTCCCCAGTTGTGTGGAGTTACGATTTTTTGCTTTGTTTTAATGAAGCCTCTGATGCGATCAATAAAATGTTTGCTAGTGTTACAACTCCACTGGTTTCTGTTGAGTACATTCCCCTTCCGTAGGGCACCATGTTGGCCAAGGAGACGCGGTCTACTCTTCTGTTCCTTCTTATTTCTTCTAAACACAAGATATTTTTGCCATATTGTACCGGTCATCAAATTCTCTTGAGACCCAAAACATTTTAAGGCTGCTGAACTTCAGTGCTTTCTCCAGTCAGATGCCTAGACAGAGAAGCAACATGACAGGACAAGAACCCCCTCAAGAGATATGAGTTCATCCTCTATCCCCACCACCACCTCCAGCCCGGAGGAACTAGTCTACATTGTGACACCCTCAAGACTGAGAGAGTTTATCTTCAGTTGGTTTCCCCTGAGATTCATCAGCGAGGAATTCCAAGATTTTAACCACATCCTGTTTCTAATTATCAGCTAATCAAAGGTCACTTTCTTCCTTTTGAGAACCTCCACACTCAGCCAAGGAGGAATAAGAAAGAGCTGCTGGGGGGAATCGTGGTCCAAAGGTTTGCAAGGAACACGGTCGATGACTGTGACTGTGTAACATGGTTAAGAACAGCCCAGCCAAGGCTTTTTGGTTCAACGTCAAGGTGCAAAACGATGTTCAGGATAGGAATACCGGAACAGCCCCGGTGAATATTTTGACCTCCTGGTTGCCCCACAACAAACAGATAAGCTTGCACAAAAGCACACACTCACCCCTTTAGAATGCATCTGCAGTGTTGTGTGAAATGTCGCACCCTCTGGCAAAAAGCAAAAGAGAAAAAAGAAACGCTTCAGCCCCGGCAGGCAGACGGTGATTTAGCTTGTTATCAAATCAGTGGGTATCTTTTTGCCTTGTAGGTGTGTCATTCCGTTGAAATTGTGTTGACTGGTCCTTTGTTTTAGGAAGGTGGTTATTGTTTGGGGAGAGAGCCTCTGTCTCTCTCTCTCTCTCTTTATCATCTATCTATATCATTTATCATCTATATCATCCATCATTTATCATCAGTCTGTCTGTCTGTCTGTCTGTCTGTCTGTCTGTCTATATCTATCTATCTATCTATCTATCTATCTATCTATCTATCTATCTATCTCTATCTATCTATCTATCTATCTATCTATCTATCTATCTATCATTTATCATCTATCACCTGTCTGTCTCTGTCTATCTATCTATCTATCTATCTATCTATCTATCTATCTATCTATCTATCTATCTATCTATCTATCTATCTATCTATCTATCATTTATCATCTATCAATCGATTTATCTATCATCTCTATCTTCTGTATCTATATCTATCAAATTTATCATCTATCATCTCTATATCTGTCTATTTATCTCATTTATCATCTCTATCATCTGTCTGTCTCTGTCTATCTATCTATCTATCTATCTATCTATCTATCTATCTATCTATCTATCTATCTATCTATATCATTTATCATCTCTATCACCTGTCTGTCTCTGTCTGTCTATCTATCTATATCATTTATCATCTATCAATCTATTTATCATCTCTATCTTCTCTCTTTCTCTATTCTATCTATCTATCTATCTATCTATCTATCTATCTATCTATATCATTTATCATCTATCAATCTATCATCTCTATCATCTCTCTCTCTCTAATCTATCTATCTATCTTTCTATCTATATCATTTATCATCTATCAATCTATCATCTCTATCATCTCTCTCTCTCTAATCTATCTATCTATCTTTCTATCTATATCATTTATCATCTATCAATCTATTTATCATCTCTATCATCTCTCTCTCTCTCTTTCTCTCTCGCTCTAATCTATCTATCTATCTATCTATCTATCTATCTATCTATCTATCTATCTATCTATCTATCTATCTATCTATCTATCTATCTATCACATTTCTGCTGTCCTTTTCCCAGCGTTCCCAAATCTTTTTCCTCCTACGATTGGGATTCCACGTTCTTCAATGAGTCTGGAATTGTCTTTTTAACCTCCACATAATTGCAGATATTCTTTCCCTAATAGTGGTGTGGAAGAGAAGAGGTTGGTCAACTGCATAGAGATTTAAGTTCCCAATGTAAAATTACTAAACATTCTGTAAGGAGTGTACAAATAAATCAATAGGGGGGGAGAAGAGGGAGGGCGCTTAGATAGGAGTGTCATTCCGATACAAAACAGGGTGTTTTTTCTACCGAGAGTAAAATCTCGCATTTTTATAGGAATATTAAAGCAAAGTTAAGATAACAAGCCAGCATGTGAGTCTGTTACTTTGATCAATCAAGGGATTCAATCCATTTCTGGTGTTTATAGGTATTGCCAGTAAGTCAGTAAATCGCTTTTTGACTGAGTTTGTTTTTTCAAGGGCAACAGACTCTAAATCATGGTGCTTAAGAGCTTAAGTCTTGGATGCATGTAGGAGAAGACAAGTCTAACCTATTCAGCAGTTTCTCAGCACAGGGCCAGCTCATCCAAGGCTGTGTTGAGCAATATATAAATCTCAGGGCTTGCAGCCCAGAAAAAGGATTAAAGGCTTGAATCACAGCGAGAGAGAAAAAAAAGTTCACGACACTAAAACTCCTCATTTGATGCAAATTAATTTGTTAGTCAAAACACTTCCTTAAAAATCTAATGCTTGTCTTTATTTCTCGAGCATCAGCGCTCATACTCCATTTCACACATTTAGCGTTACTGATTCAATCCTGCTTCGCATGTTATATAGAAGTCTAGAAGGTTCCCCAAGTCTTTTGTATAATTTTAATAAATCCTTTATGCGTGGGTTTTATGTATTTGCATAGAAGTATGTGGAATTTACAAAACGACACATATTCGTAACTATCGGCAGCCCTCAAATTACAACCGTTCGTTTAGTGACTGTTCAAAGTTACAACGGGACCGTTTTTCTCACCTGCGACTGTTGCAGCCTCCCCACGGTCACGTGATCAAAATTCAAAAGCTTGGCAACTGGCATGTACTTGGGACTGTTGCAGCCTCCCGGGGTCACGCGATCCCCTTTTGCGACCCTAACCCTAACAACAAAAATCTTGGGATCAATTGTAGTTGTAAGTTGAGAACTATCTGTGTGGAATCCCCTGCTTGTGCAATGGGTTAGACTAGAAGACCTCCGAGGTTTCACCCAGCTCTAATTCTGTTAAGGGTGTTTAAAAAAAAACACACATTTTCCAGGAAGGCTGCCCATTCTCTATCGTTCCGATAGCAGTAATCAGCGAGACCAGAATAACAGTATATAGCAGGTTTTTTTTCCCAACCTTGCTCTCCCAGGTAAACTCATTGTTTTCCTGCACATATACGTATCCGTGTACAAGGGGTGGAGACAGCAAAGCCCTTTTAAAACCACCAGATCGTTAAGTTCCCGATTCTGACACGTTAATCTAGGCAAACGGAGCCGCCGGGCTAGTTGCGTTGCTGTAGCAGCACCTTCTGCAAAGCACTGACTATGTCGCCGTAATTAGGAGGTTAAAAAAAAAACCCTCTTAAATGCCACACACTTTCCACAAGCTTTACTCTCCGTGGAGCTGTGGCTGCCGTTCAGCTTCTCCATTGCAAATGAGGGTTTCCTCGTTGCTTCACTCTATCTACAGGTAGGTATGCTGAAGCTGGAAGGGGCGATGACCTCACCGCCTCCAAGCCTTCCCGTAGTTAACCGGTGTGTAAGTCCCATTTAAATAGGTGGGACCCATCCATGCATAGCTGTAAGCCGGGGCCACACCTGGTTGCATTCCTGTTGTTCATTTGCAAGTTGGGTGACAGAGCCAGTCCTATTTTAAGAGACTGAGGAGTTAAAGCATAGACTACTACACTCAGGTGGTTCTCGAGTTACAACAGCTTGTTTAGTGACTGTTCAAAGTTACAACTGCACTGAAAAAAGGGACTTAAGACCCGTTTTCAGTCTGAAGACTGTTGCAGCATCCCCACAGTCCCCCCTCGTCCTTCTCTTCATTAAACTAGACATACCCAATTCCAGCAAACGTTCCTTGTATATTTTAGCCTCCAGTCCCCTGATCATCTTTGTTGCTCTTCTCTGCACTCTTTCCAGAGTCTCGACCTCTTTTTTACATTGTGGTGACGATTGTAGTTTTGAAACTACAATCTCGCCTTTTTCTGTTATTCTCGTTCTTCTTAACTGTTTTTTCGTTAATATAATAAATATAGACGACAGGTGAACAATTTGCAAGATAGATTTAGTGGTGTAAAGTTTTGGTTGGCCTGTTTTGCAAGGGGTGGGAAACTACTATTGTTGTAATCTATTAATCCGTATTCAACTGGGGGGGGGGGATAATGTGTGTAAATGTGCTAGCTTGTTTAATGCACTTTTTAATGTCTCGTTTTGTGTTTTTTCTTCATTTGTTTTTTTTTTTAAAGAACTGTTTTTGGAATTTTGTATTTTAACTTTTTGAATAAAATAAAAAGAGCGATTAGAAAAAAGTTAGTGGATATATAGGGTCTTTTTTAAGATGGAAATTTCAGTGTCTATTTTAAATGTCTAGAAAGAGCTATTGTTTCTGTAAAAATGGACTGTTGTCAAAAAAAAAAAAAAGTTCCTCGTAACCAAGGCCGGATCCCTACAAACATCTTCTGTTGTTTTTGGCGAGGAGGTTTTTTTTAAGAAAAAAAACCCAAGATATTTGACTTGTGCTGCCCTTTCTTCCTTTTTTGAAGGGCTCAAGGAACCAGAAATAAAATTTAATCTTGTTTGTCAACAGGACACGTCCTCATTGAGATTTCTATCGCTCAAAAGAAACTCAACGACAGGCTAGAAGAAAACGTAAGTAAATCTTCTCTGCGGTTGCTTTTAAAAGATTGTGCAAATATTTCCCCATGAAGAAATGCTAACCTCCTCGCCCTTCTGTCCCATTTTTATGACTACAGTTCAAGAAATTCCATAAAGAGATTATATCGGAGCTGGAGAAGAAAACTGAACTAGATGTAAAATATATGAATGTAAGTGTATAATTTTTTTTTTCAGTGCCGGAGAAAATTAAATGTAAGACTTTGCCCCTTTGAACCTTTTGTTATATTGGTAAATAACAAAAGATCACCAAAATTGAATTTACAGTATGTCACTATGTTTAGACATACGTTTATGTGCATGTTTAGAACATGAGCAATGAGTTTGGTTTAAATGTGTTCTTAACTGTTACAAAATCATGTGGATTCTTAAACCAGTGGTTCTCAACTTTTACTTCACCATCGACCCCACTTCAAATACCTTTTGTGGCCATGGACCCCAAGATTTAAATCATAACATTTTTTCAAGCCTTCATGGACCCCCCCAAGACTTAAGATTTAAATATAACATTTTTTCAAGCCTTCGCAAACCCACCCCCACCGTGATGAAATCATGGACCCCTAGGGGTCTGCGGACCACAGGTTAAGAACCACTGTTTTAAATTAAATCTCTTAAGATCTAGATACAATCCTAGAAATATTTGGTGAGATACCTCCACTGCTCTAAGTAGACTCTAAAATTATACTTCAAGAATGCTCACTGCAAGTAGGGTAGGCTGCTAAAGACTACTCATTAAGTATTTCAGTAGGTGGCAGTACTTAGCCAATCTCGGTTGAACTCGGAAATGTTAAGCCAGGTCAGATCTGTTTGCTACCTGGATACCTGCCATGTAGGCTCCACCAGGAAACCAGAAGAAAAGGGAAACTTAGATCTATTTGAGATATTGCTGGGAGTAACCTTAGCTCAAAGGAAATTTTGAATAATGCCAACACCCACATTTTTAAGGATACCACCCTGTCGATTTTCAGATGGTTTAATCTTTCAACAAGAAGTTTCCCACAGCTTCTTTGACTTTTGTTAGAAGAGTTACACTATGTCAGGTCAACCGTCTCTGAGTAAGGCTATCCCCAATTTACAAGGCGTCGTATAAAATCCGCTACTCTCCAGCAAGGCCAACTGGCAAATGAGTTCCATGTTCCTCTTGTGTAGATGAAGGTACCGAGCAGAAATACTTTCAGAATCAACCGAATAACGGAATAACATAGTTTTAAGTTTGGAAGAAGCTGTGGATCCGTTCTCTGGTTCCTTCTGCCAAGTGTTCTCCTGCTTTGACATCAACCAAATTTAGCTATCTCTTTTTTCAGTTAGCAAAGTTAGAAATCTCTATGCCTAAAGATGAGATAAGATCTCAGTGCAGAAATAAAACAAAGGAAGACAGGAAGAGCTATTAAAAAAAAACTCATAAATGTTTCTCGTGAATGTTCCTCTGGGGTAGCCGGTCAACAGGTTGAAGCATGTCTTCATAGACTGTAATATTGTTATTCCCTACAGCAGGGGTTCTCAACCTTGGCAACTTTAAGACTTGTGGACTTCAACTCCCAGAATTCCTCAGCCAGCAAAGCTGGCTGAGGAATTCTGGGAGTTGAAGTCCACAAGTCTTAAAGTTGCCAAGGTTGAGAACCCCTGCCCTACAGTGTCAGAACTGTAGGGAAAAAAATCTATTTTTTTTTAAAGCATGCCCTTGTCAGCACCCTCCCTTAAGTAGGAACACGCCGATACCAAATTCCCAACCTCACGATGGGCTTCCGACAAGACCGGTGTGTGAACTTTCTCCCGACAGGCTACTCTGAAGAGGTACCAGACCGAACACCGAAGCAAGTTGGATTCTTTGGAAAAATCTCAGGCGGAGCTGAAAAAAATCCGGCGGAAAAGTCAAGGGGGACGGAACGCCTTCAAATACGAACATAAAGAAAGCGAGGTTGGCACTCCCCCCTTGAGTTACCTTCCCGTGTTAGTTTGAAAGTTAGGAGGGCTTACTTCATGGTTGTTAAAATTCAAACCCTTCAATTTTTTTTTTAAAGAGGCTGCTCCTTTTTGTGATTTAGTGTCTTTTACGCCGTAACTTGAATAAATAACCTTTCTGGTCTCCTTTACCATTAGCTATTAGAGGTATTAATATTCCTCTTTAGTCTTAATACAGGTAGTAATAATAATAATAATGATGATGATAAAGTTGGAAGGGACCTTGGAGGTCATCTAGTCCAACCCCCTGCTCAGGCAGGAAACCCTATACCATTTTGGACAAATGGCTGTCCAGTTTCTTCTTAAAAACTTCCAGTGTTGGAGCATTCACAGCTTCTGGGGGCAGGTTGTTCCACTGGTTAATTGTTCTAACTGTCAGGTAGTTTCTCCTTAGTTCTAGGTTGCTTCTCTCCTTGGTTAGTTTCCATCCGTTGCTTCTTGTCCTGCCTTCAGGCGCTTTGGAGAATAGCTTGACTCCCTCTTCTTTGGGGCAGCCCCTGAGATATTGGAACACTGCTATCATGTCCCCCTTTGTCCTTCTCTTCATTAGACTAGACATACCCAATTCCAGCAACCGTTCCTTATATGTTTTAGCCTCCAGTCCCCTGATCATCTTTGTTGGTCTTCTCTGCCCTCTTTCTAGAGTCTCAACCTCTTTTTTACATCGCTTTGTCAAGGTAGTCTAGACATGTGACCACAATTGAGCCCCAAATTTATGTCGCTAAGTGAGGCATTTGTTAAGTGAATATTGCCCCATTTTACAGCCTTTCTTGCCATAGTTGTTAAGTGAATCACGACAGTTGTTAAATGAGTAACACAGTTGTTAAGGGAATACGGCTTCCCCATTGATTTTGCTTGTCAGAAGGTTGCAAAAGGGGATCACGTGACCCTGGGACACTGCAACTGTCATAAGTACATGTCAGTTTCCAAACTTCTGAATTTTGATCACGTGACCGCGGGGAGGCTGCAACGGTCCCAAGTGTGAAAATTGGTCACCGGTCACTGTTTTGGGTGCTGTTGTAACTTTGAGCGATTGCTAAACGAACCGTTGTTAGTCAAGGACCACCTGTAACCCTACCAATTGATAGTGCTTTTATGGAGATATTGAGGTTATTTTTAGAAACACCAAGGATTGTTTGAATGTGCACAGCAGAGTTACTTTGACCTCTGCTCTTTGTTTATGCAGACAACCCAACAATAACATTCGCCTGCTCCTCCTTCCATTGCCCTAAGCTCAACCAAAATGGGAGCGAGAAGTGAAATGTTGACATCCATTCGCCTATAATCTGGAGTCAAACCTGCCTCCTTCTACTTGGGGCACTCCAAAGTGCCTTAAGATTAAAAACATGTGTCTCGGACTAAAGTTGGTCTCTCTTCACATGACGCGGCAAGAATATTTACAGCCTTTTTGCCCGTCAACAGATAATTCCCCTGTCGCGGAAAAATTAATTGGCTATTGTGTAGGTTTGTATCAAGGGAATACCTGTGTCGAAAGATAAATGGTAATTACGCATGTTGATACAGAGTGGCAGAATGCGACTGGACCACACGCTTCTATCGGAGAAAAATTAAGAGATTGAAGCTGCCATTAAACTCAAGAATCCCTGTTTACCAGGCCTTTCTTATACAATATGAATACTGTATTTTTTTTATTTCGCTTCTCTTTACTATTTAATACATGTAATATGTCATCCATCTCATTGGTTGTAGTTTTTAAAGTAGCAGTGTACGATTGTAATTTTAATTGTTTCCACATTTATCTTTTTACAGCATCATAGCCACCCCAGAACTGTCTTATCAGTGAGAGAGGTGGCATATAAATTTAATAAATCAATAACAGAATAACAGAGTTGGAAGGGACCTTGGAGGTCTTCTAGTCCAGCCCCCTGCTTGAGCAGGAGACCCCATACCATTTCAGACAGGTGGCTGTCCAGCCTCTATTTTAAAAACTTCCAATGATGGAGCCCCCACAACGTCTGAAGGCCACTTACTCTGCTGATTAATTGTTCCCACTGTCAGAAGATTTCTCCTTAGTTCTAGGTTGGTTGAGTGGGGTGGCATATAAAATAAATAAAAATAAAATCATAAAATAAAATAAAATAATAAAACGAAATGAAATAGTTTCATTATTGGACTTTTGACTTGAGATGGGATTTCCTAGAAAACGGACTGGTAACATCTTAAACCAATAGCGTAGGGTGCGTGCCTGTGTGGTTGTCTGAATCTGGTCTTTTCGTGCTTTGTCTAGTATGTGGAAACCGTAAGCTCCCGACAGACCGACATCCAAAAATTTATTGCGGAGGGTTGCAGAGAGGCCTTGCTGGAAGAGAAGAAAAGATTTTGTTTCCTGGTGGACAAGCACTGCAGCTTTGCTCAACGCTTGTTCCATTACCATGTGGAGGTGAGTATGGAAGAATGGACCTGAATCAATCAGAATAGAGCTGGTAGGGACCTTGGAGGTCTTCTAGTCCAACCCCCTGCTCAAGCAGGAGACCCTCTGCCATTCCAGTCAAGTGGCTGTGCAGTCTCTTCTTAAAAAATTCCAGTGATGGAGCATCCACAACTTCTGGAGACAAGCCGTTCCACTGGCTAATTGTTCTCACTGTTAAGAAATGTCTCCTTAATTCCAGGTTGCTTCTCTCCTTGATGAGTTTCCATCCACTGTTTCTCGTCCTTCCCTCTGGTGCTTTGGTGAATAACATGACCCCCTCTTCTTGGTGGCAGCCCCTCAGATACTGGAAGACTGCTATCATGTCTCCCCTAGTCCTTCTTTTCTCCAGACTAGCCAAACCCAAATCCTGCCACCGTTCTTCCTATGGTTTAGTCTCCAGGCCTTTCATCATCTTCGTTGCTCTTCTCTGCACTTTTTCCCACAGTCTCAACATCTTTTTTGTAAGGTGGTGACCAAGACTGGCTGCAGTATTCCAAGCACACCGAAAACAGGCGTCCCCAAACTCAGTTTTAAAAAAAAATTGCCCTCGTGGAACAAAAGTGTAATCCAAACCATAGCCAATGTCTAGATTTGCTCAAGAGAAGCGTCTTTTTTTTAAAAAAAAACACATAAACTACATGTGTTTGTTTTCTTGTTATCTCTTTATGAATTCTATATTTTTCGTCCTGTTCTTTGCAGTGTTCGGAGATACTTAACTCTAAGTTGCCGTGCTGGCTGGAAACCTGCAGCGACGCCACCAAAGTTCCAGCGAACATCATGAATATGATAGAAGAGATCAAGACGCCTGGATCCGTTTCGCTATCGGGGACTCCGCTGCCTTCCCCAATGATCGAGAGGAATAACCTGGTGAGAGACGGGGGCAGAAAAGTCAACCTGGTGGCCCTAAGTGTACAGCGCAGGCATTTGTTTAATAAATAAATTTATTATTTACTTATTAGAATTTTACCCCAGCTTTATTACTTTATAGGCGGTAAATATATACAGACTACTCCTTCCTCTTCCTCTTTTCCCCACAACAGCCCTGTGAGGTGGCTTGGACTGAGAGAGGAAGGACAGGCTCAATGTCACCCAGCTGGCTTTTATGGATAAGGAAGGACTAGAACTCCCAGTCTCCTGGTGATTGGCACAAAGTCACCCAGCAGGCCTGAGGCGGGACTAGAACTCACCATCTCCTGGTGATTGGCCCAAAGTCACTCAGCCAGCTTTCATGCCTAAGACAAGACTAGAACTCACCGTCTCCTGGTGATTGGCCCAAAGTCACCCAGCAGGCCTGAGGCGGGACTAGAACTCACCACTTCCTGGTAATTGGCCCAAAGTCACTCAGCTGGCTTTCATGCCTAAGGCAGGATTAGAACTCACCATCTCCCAGTTTCTAGTCTGCCACCTTAAACCTCACACAGAAACACACCTGTTACTTTATGAATTTCTCAAACTGCACTCGCAACTCCGATTTTACCCTACACATACAGTCTAGTTTGCATTCATTCCTGTGCTGATCTTCCATCTATTCTGGGATATAATCAAGCCGGGAAACCGGCGAGTGATCTAAATAAGGAGAAAAACCTTTCAAAGGAAGCAATTCAGTTTGGATAAAATAAGTCAATAAAATTGCTAGTATTTTATCCTGCCTTTGTGCGTTGCTTCACAACACTGATGCTTTAACTTTCGGTTGGCAGATTGGAAATAATTACGATTCCCTTCAAAGGCATTCTCCTCGGGTGCCCCCAGCGCCCCCAGGGAGAGCCTACACCAGTCCCTTAGTGGACATGTTCAACAACCCACCAGTCGTGCCAAAGATGTCTTCCGAGAAATTAAGCAACGCAGCAGGTAAGTACGGCGCCTATCAATGCATCAAGGTGGTCACATTCTGTTCAGGTAATCCTTGTCTTACAACAGTTCATCCAGCGGCCGTTCTAGGTTACAACAGCACTGAAAAAAAATTGACTTATGACCATTTTTCGCACTTACAACTGCTGCAGCATCCCCCTGGTCACGTGATCAAAATTTGGACGCTTGGCAACTGACTCAGATTTATGACGGTTTGCAGTGTCCCGGGGTCACGTGATCCCCTTTTGTGACCTTCTGACAAACAAAGTCAATGGGGGAAAGCCAGATTCGCTTAACAACCGTGTTACTAACTTAATAACTGCTGTGATTCACTTAACAACAGTAGCAAATAAGGTCGTTAAATGGAGCAAAACTCACTTAACAACTGACTCGCTTAGCAATGGAAAGGATGGATTCAATTGCAGTCGTAAGGACGACCTATTTATTATACTACAGAGATGAATGGTAGGTAGGTAGACAGACAGACAGACAGACAGACAGACAGACAGACAGACAGACAGACAGACAGACTGACTGACTGATTGACTGATTGATTGATTGATTGATTGATTTTGGGAAAAATTTAAACTAGAATCTTTCACCCAGAAGGCATGGATTGTAGTGAGAAGCAGTGAGAAGCCTCTGTAAAAGGGCCAGAATCCAGGCAAAAGCTAGGCTGAGCATCTTCAGCTTTGATTTGTTAGCTTGATGCTCTCTGCTGTGGAATCCCATTAATGACGTGTTACTTCACTCGCCGCTTTCTATCTGTTCTCCTTTCTCGTGATGTCATGCAGATGATTCCAGTTTATTGCGATCTACCTCTATGGCCACCGGTCTGAACATCATAAAGCGTCAGAAAGTTAAGACCATCTTTCCGCACACCGCTGGAAATAATGAGACCCTCCTTAGCTTCGCCCAGGGCGACATCATCACGCTTCTCGTATCGGAGGAGAGGGACGGGTGGCTGTACGGAGAACATGATGTCACAAAAGTGTACGCCAGTGCTTCCCAAACTTCTTCATTTGTTACCCCAAAGGAGGAATGGGGTTTGTGGAGAGGAGGAGGGGGAGGAGGAGGAGAAGGAGGAGGAGAAGGAAGAGGAGGAGGACAATGACTGTGGGATCCTTGGTACTTTCTGACCTTGGTTTTTTTCTTGCAGACGTTTCATTACCAAACTAGGTAACATTAGCGCGCAGTCATAAAACGTCTGCAAGAAAACAACCAAGCTCAGAGACCACCAAGGACCCCACAATTACCTTTTCTTATTGTATACAGCCTATCTTAAGGGTTTCTACAAAGCAGTAATTTATTACACTATTGCCTTCTAGGAAAGGCTGGTTCCCATCCTCTTATACGAAGCTCTTTGAAGGTCCGTCAGAAGAGACCTTGCGCATTCCAGTTCCAAGGTAATGTTGGCTTGTTATATATAGAAGCTCTTCAGAACTGAGCTGAAGAATTTGTCTCTTCTTGTTGGGATTTAACAGTGGCTCTCTTTTCTTTTAGCCCTGCGCCCGTCCGAAGCGTTAGCTCGGGCAACTTAACGGACAGAAACAACCCCATCCTTCCCCCACCAGATTATGTCATATCTGGGCAAACCAAACCAGCTTCAGAGCCAAAACTTGAAACTTCTAAAACTACAGCAGCTCAAGGAGAAAGCACATCTCTTGTAAGTAAACCTTACCAGTTTTGTCCTATAAAACAACACCGCTTTTGAACATACTTTTGGCTGACGGGTTTTATCCAGCGACCTGAGTAACGCCGGGATGGACTTAAACTTTTTGTACTTGCCAGTTATATCATTCTTTTAAACGTTAACAATTACTTTGGGGGGGAAATATTCATCCCCCTGTTTCAGTTGCATTTCACAAGCTGGCATTGTAGTGTCACTTATACTGGTTAGTGTTAGTACAATTACACCTTGCAGCAGAAAAAGTGGGTTCAAATTTTGTGTTGCGTGCAGCAAACGAGAGACCTTTGGTTGAGATGAAGTTTTAAACTTTTAAGATGACATTTCACCCTAACCCTAACCTATGAGAAACTGAGAGAAGGCTCATAAATTCAGATATTATAATTCCTGTTTGTTCAAGAGTTAATATGAAATTGATAGGCCAGGGGAAGCCGCGGTTAAGTCAGGTTCGAAAACTCCACCCATAATGCTTAGGTCTAACGGGAAAGCTAGGGTGCCATCTTCTGGTCTCCAGGAGCCATTGCACTTTAGGCATTAGTGAAAGTGAAATGATATTGTGAAATTAGTAAGAGGAAATCGACTCTCTTTGAATTCATAACCCACTCTGACGAGACACTTCCCTGAATCACACCCTCATTATTCAAAACAAGGATTGCTTATGAAAGAGTTGCCGCTCTTAAAGTCGGAAATGATTATGAAGGATTGTCCTGCAAACGCTTGTTTGTTTATTGCTTTTTTTGGGGGGGTCCTAAAACTAATAACAATCAGTCTAAACTCAAAATAAAAAAATAAAATATTACATCGAGGGACTAAAATACAAGTAAAAATACAAAAACATTAGCCTAAAATTACCAAGTACAGGGATTATGATCAGGAGAGGCCTAGAAATTATGGTTGACGGTGTGACTGTTTTTTAAGTCAAAGTTTTCCAACTTCCCACTTGGCAACTTCAAAATGTGTGGGCTTCCAACTCCCAGAATTCCCTAACCAGCCATGAATTCTGGGAGCTGAAGTCCATGTCTTCCGGTGCCCCAACTTCCTGGCTGGGGAATTCTGGGAGTTGAGATCTTCTCGTCTTCGGGCTCCCCAACTTCCTGGCTGGAGAATTCTGGGAGTTGAAGTTCACATGTCTTCAGGCACCCCAACATGCAGGCTAGGGAATTCTGGGAGTTGAAGTCCATACATTTTCAGGCTCCCCAATGTACTCAGTCAGACATTTAAAGTCCCCTTCCGGCTTATTCCTTTTGCTTGAATGGCTGTCTTTTCTTCTGTACTCTGCAGTTATGACTTTTCTTTCCTTCCTCAGAAACCTAACATGAATGGCATTATGAAGCCACCTTTCCTAAGGTAAGTTGGAATCATTCAATATCATTGAAAACATGCAACAAACTCAAAAAAAAAATAACACCCCAAAACCAGCCTTGGTTTATCTTTCCATGAGGTCTTCTTCTGGAACCATTCAGGTGGTCCTAATCACATTCTTGGAAATGGATTGAAACCATCTTTTTCCCTTGTAAAAATAATAGGGCTTTTTGTCACAAGCCTTCTCGTTGCGCTTCTATTTGTGCGCTCATGTGTCTGCTTTCTTACAGTGGCGAGAACCCATTTGCAACCGTCAAACTCCGACCGACAGTCACGAACGACAGATCGGCGCCAATCCTTCGATGAGCGGCACTGAAAAAACCCCGATTTTTTTTTTTTAATCCTACCTTGTCAACATTGCACAGCCTGCCCCAGCCTGCGGTCCTTCAGGTGTTGCGTTGAGATGGGTCCGACTTCGCCGCCAGCTCAGCAACTGGAAGGTCCCCTGGTTGATGGTGGCCATACTGTCTTCAGCAATATGATTTCCAAATACTGTCTGAAGTTTTGTTTTTAACCTTTATTTAAATGTTAATTAATATGTACAGCAGCAGCAGCAAATTGCCAAAGTTTCTTGACTTTTTTAAATGAGCTTTTTTTTTTCTCTTCTTTTGGCTTCTTGTTTCTGCTAATTATGAATGGCTGCAGATTTTGCTTTGATTTTACAGCGTGCCTTGTTTAGGAGGACAGAATTAACTTTAGGAAAGCAGAAATAGCCAAATAGAGAAACCAGCAGATCTGATCCTTTAGTCTTCTATTACCAGCATCACTGCTTTAAGACGTTTTGTGCCAATGGTGTGGTTTAATCCTGTGGATCAGTTCCGTTTTAGTTTTGCTTGTACAATTTACTTAGAGAGAGGGATACGAGTAGCTGCTTTTTAAACAGGCAAGCCGTTTAAGGATGACCTAAGAGAATTATCATGCCAAATAATATTTTCATTACATAAGCTACGATAAAATGCCTTAGGGATACAGTAATAAATAAAATACTCTAATCAGAAAACGGGACATTCTTTCATTGGTTTGCAGTACGTAAAAGCCGAATCTATTACTCTCTCTTCCTTTAAATAGGATTTTATTTGAGGGGTCCTTGGCGCTCTCTAAGCTTGGCTGTTCTCTGGCAGACGTTTCATTACCCAAACCAGTAACATCATCAGCGCCAACACCGAAACATTTGCAAGAAAACAACCAAGTTCAGAGAGTACCAGGGACTCATTTTAACCCTGAGCTACAGATATTCTCCTTTATGGGATGCTGTTTAACAGGATTGTCTGAAAAAAGCCTTTTTGATGGTGGATCATTGGACAGAAAGCCTTAAATAAAGGGATTTTTTTCTTCTGTTCAATTGTGTCTTTTTCAGACACTGCCTGAAAACGTCCCTTCACTTTATTTTTCAGAAGTGGTTTGTTGTTCTTCCATCCTAGGGCTGAGAGAAAGTGACTGGCCCAAGGTCACCCGCTGGCTTTGTGGCTAAGGTGGGACTAGAACTCACCGTCTCCTGGTCTTTGGCCCAAGGTCGCCCAGCTCGCTTTCATACTTAAGGCGGGTCTAGAACTCACTGCCTCCTGGTGGTTGGCCCAAAGTCACCCAACTGTCTTTCAAGCCTAAGGCAGAACTAGAACTCACCACCTCCCAGTTTCTAGCCTGGTGCCTTAGCCAGATACCAAAGTGGCTCTCTTTTATGGCACAAATTTGTCATATTCACTCCATATTTTACAGAGCTCCTCAGAGCTGCTAGAAATAGCATTTGAATTATAGCCTGGTTTGAGAAGAACTATTGATATTTAGTCTATAAATCATCAAAAGCAGCATTAACTTTTGTTACATAATTCAGACCAGCCTTTTTTTTTTTAATTTTACTCTCTATGGATTCAAGGCCGACACCGAGAGTCTACGCTCTGCCCACTGAACAAGATTAACGCTTCTTATAGGAATAAATTTTTCTCTTAATTCGGAGAACGGGTGGAAAGGCTGGGCGTCCTTGTGAAGTTTGAAAAAGCACTTTTATTGAAATCCCCCCCCCCAAAAAAGATGCATTTAAAGCACAAAAACCCCAAAACGGGGTGCTTCATAACAGCTGTGCTTGAGTATCAGTTTCACATATGAAAAGAGAAAGACTGCCCGTGCTTGGTAATAATTGTATTATTATTTTTTTTTACAAAATCAGCTCCGACGCATCGACTTGATTGTATATGACATTTACATTAGAAAAAAAAGGGGGTACAGCTCCTCAAAGCCTCCGGGGTGAGATGGGGAGGGGGGGGCTGATCCCTTAACCAAACGTGGCCCCGCAGTTAGGACACGTTCGTTGTCTCAAGGCGAGGCAAAAGATAATCCCGACGGGGAAAAAAAAGATGGCGCAGAGAATGCCAAGGCAGGTAAAAGTGTCTTCCAGGACGCCGACTCTGCAAAAGGAAAAAACACACAACAAAAAGGAGGAAGTTAGTGGCAGTGTGCTAAAACCAAAGCAATGAAACCCAACGCGTTGCACACACACACATCGGCCCAGAGTGCTGCAATACGCACAAACACGAACACTGGGCGTTTCATTCTGGGGGGTGGATTTTTCCTCAGCGTCGGCCATTTTGAGACGCGCGGACTTCAACTCCCAGAATTCCAGGGCGAGAGAAAACAAGGCTACTTCATGTTTTTACCCAGGGAATACTCCGCTGAGCGACCACAACCCATCATTTCTGTTGCTAAGCAAGGCGGCTAAGTGAGATTTGCCCCGTTTTACAACTTTTGGCCACAGTGGTTAAGTGAATCACTGCAGTTGTTAAGTGAAACACACGGTCATTCAGCGGATCTGGCTTCCCCATATTGACTTCGCTTGTTGGAAGCTAGCGGGGAAGATCTGCCATGGCAGGATCCCAATTCAGACAGGGTCCCGTGATCACGTGATTCACCCTCTGCGACCTTCCGACAATGGGTGAAGTTGGATTCACTTAAAGACGCGATCTGCTTAGTGACCGCGGCAAAAGAGGTCACAAAATTGGGTGCAGCTGACTTGACAGCTGTGTTGCTTGGCCACAGACATTCCAGTCGTAACTCAAGGTCTGTCTGTAATTTGTCTGCCTTTTAAATCTTGCAGAAATGCTGACTATCTTCGTGAGGACGATCACAGCTTCGGTCAGCTAAGGGGAAGGCAGAGCGCCGTAAAACTTTCCATTTAGAGAAATGATTGTACTTGCTAATCTTAGTTATACAGTAAGAATTAGCTGGGGGGGGGGAGGAAACCCGAGTGACTTTCCCATGCTTTACAGTTACTCCTCCCAAGGCCATCTAAAAATAGACAATGAATGTTTACACGCCCGGTTTAAAGTTGGGACGTCCTGCTTAGACAGCCACAGACATTTCAAATTTGCAAGAAAAACCCCTTTGGGGTTTAATTAATTCATCGTGCACGGAGGACGGTTTACTTAACCGAGTTTGTTTCGACTCAGCAATTGTGCTAAAAAGACACACCACGAAAAGAACTCAGCACGCAAGGAAATACACCACGATAAAACAGGATGTTTTCTCCCAGCTGGGACGTTAAGCAGGGTCAGGCCTGGTTAATCCTTGGAGGGGGGGGGAAACCCGGAGACTCCCAGAGCTGACAAGCCAGACCAGGAAGTGAAAAGCGTCCCGGAAACCAACATAGAGACATGAATGTAAATCTTTGAACTTGAGCCCAACTCACAGACATGTTGCCGTTCTTCTAAAAAAAGCTAGAAAGCTGAACATTCCTATTGGCCACCCTAAATCAACATCTTTTTTCCTTCCAGGATATTATCCGTAGGACGATCAATGATTTTGCTTCGTTTGGACTCCTCCAAACCTAAAAATGGCCCCAACCTTGCTAGGATTCTAGAAAGAAATTTAAAAAAAAACTCCAGCTTTTCAGTTAAGTCTTTAAAGACAAGGTGAATTGGTGAGATTCGGGAGAGTGCACCAAATGCAGCCATTTTGTGGCCTACGGTGTTGATCTTAACCTGGAACAATTAATCTTCATCACTCGAGGTTTTTGAGAAGAGACTGGACAGCCACTTGTCTGAAATGATACAGGATCTCCTACTTGAGCAGGAGGTTGGACTAGAAGACCTCCAAGGTCCCTTCCAACTACTCTGCTCCTATTCCTATTTCTTATTCTATTTCTTATTCTATTCTATTCTACACTACTCTACTCTTGTCCTGATAAGCCACTCCATTTGGTAAATACAGGCAGTCCTCAACTTAAAACTATTCATTTAGCGACCATTCAAACTTGCAACAGCACCGAAAAAGGTAACTTACGACAGGTGTACACACACCCATGACCATAGCAGCATCCCCACAGTCACGTGACAAAAATTCAGCTGCCCAGAAACCAGCATGTATATACGACGGTTGCAGTGTCCCGGTGTGACCTGATTGCCATTTGCCAACTTCCAAGCAGCAAAGCCGATGGGGGAAGCTGGATTCGTTTAATGACCGTGTGATTCATTTAACCACTGCAGTGATACAGTGGGATACATAGCTTAACAACTATGGCAAATAAAAGCTTTTCAAATCGGATTCCATTCACTTCACAACGGAAGCAAAGCTTAGCGACGGAAATTCTGATTCCCAACTGTGGGTGACGAGTGGAGGACTACCCATAAAATAACAGGTCCCCCCGCCCCCCGAAAAAAAAGGAAAACTTACCTGCAAGCTGGGCAGCCACCAACAACAATGACAGATGTGGTGGAAGCGGGCTGCTGGATTATTGTATACGTAGTATTGGGATAGTTATGTGGCTGTGAAGCAGCAGCAGGAGCTGTGTATCCTGGATAGAGAAACAAAATGGATAAGAGGAACGTGGTGGGACGGCTCATTAACAGGGCCGGGATTGTGCAAACTCTTTGGTGAGCCTCCCCATCTCCACCTCCTCTGCCTCCTTCCTCCGTTGTGTAAGCTTGTACACCTGTGGCACTGCAGGTAATCCAGTTCATTTAGTGACCGTTGACCGTTTTTCCCAGTTATGACCATTACAGCATCCCCGTGGTGACATGATCAAAATTCAGAACACTTGGCAACCGACTCATCATATTTACGACGGTCTCAGTGTCCCGGGTGGTCATGTGACCCGCTTTTGGGACCTTCTGACCAGCAAAGTCAAGGGGGGGAGTCAGATTTCCTTAACAACCGTGTCTCTAACTTAACTGCAGTGATTCATTTAACAACCGTGGCAAGAAAGGTAGTAAAAATGGGGGAAAGCTCACAAATGTTTCACTTAACAGCAACATACTAGGCAACTAGTGAGCTCATTCTCCTGTTAGAGCAGGGCTCGTCAAACTTGGCCCTTTGATGACTTGTGGACTTCAACTCCCAGAATTCCTCAGCCATGCCTTGACCATAGAAGGGCCCAGAGGTCATTAGCATCTAACACAGAGGTCTTCAAACTTCAAACAATTATGACATCCACTCTAAAGGGAGGCACAAACCCAGCCCATTGGGGTTTACTCAGCAAACCACGATAAAGCAAAGTCAGTGTGGTAGGCGGACTAAACGGTTCTGCGCCGGATACAGTAGTAGGAAAGGTTGGTGTTAGTTAATGAATAGCCCCAAATGGGGAGGAAGTGTTCCAATATCTCAGGGACTGCCACAAAGAAAAGAAAGTCAGGCTATTCCCCAAAGCGCCTGAAGGCAGGACAAGAAGCAACGGGTGGAAACTAATCAAGGAGAGAAGCAACCTAGAACTAAGGAGAAACTTCCTGACAGTGAGAACAATTAACCAGTGGAACAACCTGCCTCCAGAAGTGGTGAATGCTCCAACACTGGAAGTTTTAAAGAAGAAACTGGACAGCCATTTGTCTGAAATGGTATAGGGTTTCCTGCCTGAGCAGGAGGTTGGACTAGATGACCTCCAAGGTCCCTTCCAACTTTATCATTATGATGATGATGATGATGATGATGCCTTATTATGGCTGGCTGGGGAATTCTGGGAGTTGAAGTCCGCCCATTTTAAAAGTTGCCAAGATTGAGAAACCACTGTAAGTCACTACCCAGTTGGCTTGTACAGGTTTCCAAACCATAACCATGGTTTGTTCTTTGGTAAGGCTGATGATTTATTAATGACTTCTGGGAGGATTCTTCCTTTTAAGACTCCACGAATCTTTGCAAGTGTGGTGGTATAAAAATACAGACGATGAGCAATCCTTGCACATAGCGCTATGCTGGCCGAGTTTACACCCTGCACTAAACCACAAGCAAACTACGGGCTGTTTGAGCCCTTCCTCTGAGCCGCCACCGTGGATCCTAACGAAAAAAAGATCTTTCCTCATTTTTGAAAGCCATAGTTGGGTTTTTTTTTTATCTAAGGAAGTGACTATAAAACAAAGACTTCTCCCAAAAAAAAAAACCCCCACTCTTGAAAGTCTCAAATGAATCACCACAGATTCAACAATGTTACTCAAGATCTTTTTTCATTTCTTTTTTCTTTTCAAGTTTAAATCCAGAAAGCCTCTGAATTGCTGCTGTCTGGTCAGCAGAACTGAAGTTCCCCAATTTTTAAGCTAAGGAAACAACAACAACAATGCGTTCCTTGTTGGGGGAAGGGGAAAAAAACTTTGTAGGAGTTTTTGGGAGACAAAAAAAATTCCTCCTCCCAACCCAGCCGGCTGCTTTCTCCCATTTCCTTCCTTCCTTCCTTCCTTCCTTCCTTCCTTCCTTCCTTCCTCTCTCCCCTGCCCTTCTTCCACTATCTCTTTACTTTCTTCCTTTTTCACCCTTCCTTCTTTGTTCAAACTTCTTTCCTCTCTCCCTCCACTAATGTTCCTTCCTTCCTTCCTCTCTAGCAAACCAACATCCCTAAGCCCCATCTCCACCCCTCTTCGCCAACAGGGCGCCCCCGCCGGGCTTGATGGGAGCTGTAGTCCCGCGGGCCGCTGAAGTTGACTAGGGCGAGGCCAGGCTTGAGGAGGAAGAGGAAGAGGAAGAGGAGGAGGAGGAGAGTGGCCTTCAACACACACACACACACACACCCCTTTCGTAAGAGCTGGGCTTCGCCTTCTCCAGCTGGCAAGGCCGGAAAGCCACGCCCCCAAGGCGAGAAACGAAACCCCAGGTAACCCTCTCCTACCTCCCCTCCCCACGTCCGGAGAGGCGCTCTGCCCGCGCTCAGAGGCACTCTCTCCCCAGGCAACACCTTCTCTCCTCTTGCAAAGAGGGACACCCCCCCTCCCCAGAGCGGGGTAAAATCCTGTCCGGGGACCCCACCCACTCGCCTCTTCCTTCCCCTTCCCCCGCCCGGACAGGCGCTCTGCCCGCGCTCAGAGGCACTCCCTCCCCTTCTCTCCTCTTGCAAGGAGACACACACACACACACACACACCCCAGAGCGGGGGGGGGGGGAAACCCACCCACCCACCCCCTTCCTGCCCTCACCTGGTCCGGTCCCCGCGGCGGGGAACGGGTAGGGCGGCGCCGGCGGGATGGCCCCGTAGGTATGGGCTGGGTAGTTGCCCACCGGCCCGTAGGGGCTGTAGGGCGGCGGCCGGTCCTGCAGCAAGGGCTTGCCGTCCATAGCGGGGGGCGGGGGGCGTCGGCGTCGGCGTCGGACCGGAGAGAAAACTGGAGCGGGTGGGGTAGAGGATGGGGGAGGGAGCGAGGCTCAGACCCGGGAGCGCTGCTCGGTCCCGACGCGGCTCCGAGGAGGAGGAGCCGCCAGCAATTGCAGCGAGAGCCGTCGGGGCATGGGGTGGGGTGGGGTGGAGGGTCCACCCGGGGGTCGCCCCGGAGGAAGCTCCGCGCGAGAGTCGCCCGCAAGAGCAGCCCCCAGCGCTTTGTGCCTGCGGGCGGCGGCGGCGGCGGAGTCAGCCCGGTCACAAGACTGGCGGTCACGTGATTTCCTCGGTTTGCAAAGCTCCCCCCCTCCTCCTCCTCCTCCTCCTCCTCCCCCCGATGACTCCTGGGAGGGGGGAAGCCCCTCTTAAAGGGGACGCGCCCGCCCCGCGCTTCGCCCGCTTTTGCTTTGCAGCCCGGCCGAGGAAAAGAAGGCTGCCTCGCCTTCCCTTCTTTCGCACGTTCTTCCGTTCCTGCTTTTAGGAAAGGAGGATGAAAGGAGGCGGTGAAGAAAGAAACGCCCCTGATGTTTTTTTTTTGTTTTTTTTTAGAAGGGATCGCTGGGGGATTCTGGGAGTTGAAGTGGACAAGGGAATGAGTTCCTGCTTCCTGTTCTTGGGGTTTATATATATATATAAAATGGTATATATATACCAACGAAAGCTAGGTCCTTTTTAATATTCTTTTAAAGGTTTTTAATGTTTTATTAAAACTTTTAACTGTTTTACAACCTCCTGGTGCTCACGTTTTGTTTACTACTGTGGATATACCCAGGAGTCTTGAAGATGCGAGTCTCAGATATATTCATATTCAAATAATAATAATAATAATATTTTTTATTTTGCGGTCACAGACCAAAATGCAAGTGCAACAAAAGAAAACACAAGAAAAATATATCACAAACGAACACCAGAAGCCTTGGCTAAAGGGAATTACAACGTTCTCCTCTAATAGTTACAGCTCTTAAAAGAAATTTAGAAACCTGAGAAGTAATATAGGAGGAGCCGTCCCCTAGACAATATAAAACCAAATGACTAAATATTCATATTCAAAAACTAAAACACAGATCACTGAGATTAAAAATTTATTTAAATATATATATTCAATTTTTTGTGGCTGACAAGGAGTTAAATGGGAGACTAGTACACCCAACACACACACATATATATATACATACACACACACACACACAGAGAGGGGTCCTCCACTTTCAATTGTTCGTTTAGTGACATTCCAAGTTATAACAGCATTGAAAAAAAATGACTTGGGGCCGATTTTCATAGTGACGGATCTCTGCAATATCCCCATGTCACGTGATCAAAATTTGCACACTTGGCAACTGGTTCCTATTTATGACGGCTGCTGTGTCCCGGAGTCACGTGATCTCCTTTGGCCACCTGACAAGCAAAGTCAATGGGGAAGCCCGATTCACTTATCAACCAGGTTACTAACTTCCCAACTGCATGATTCACTTAACAAGTGAGGCAAGACAAGTTGTCAAATGGGGCAAAAGTCGTTGAATCAAGGTCTCGCTTAACAACAGAAAGTTTGGGCTCCGTTGTGATTGTAAGTCGAGGACTACCTGTATCTGATCCCTATCGCCGTCCCCAAAGAAAGGGGGTCCTGAGCTTGGTTGTGGCTGGGGATTCTGGCAGCTGAAGTCCAGCCTGCTTCAACTGACCAACTTTCAAAAACATTATTTTAATGCGCGAGGGGGGGGGGTGTTTCCCACCTGGGTGACTTTAAGACTGGTGGACTTTGGCTCCCAGAATTCCCCAGCCAAAGCCAAACAAACCCAGTTTGGGCTTCATAGTGTGCACAAACACAGCTATTGCTTTAGCCCCGTTTAAGAGATTGCACAGACCCAGCCAACTATGGATTGTTCTGTAAGCAAACTATAATTTAGGGCAGGGGTAGGCAACCTTGGCTCTTTTATTTGATTTTGATTTTTGATTTTGATTTTATTAAATTTATACCCCGCCCTTCTCCCGGAGGACTCAGGGCGGCTTACAGCCAGTTTAAAACAATGGTACAGTACAATACAAAATTTAAAAAAGATTAAAAATAACTATTCAAATTTGGCCGCTTCTACTAAAAATTTAATTTAAAACCCCTTTAAAATACCCCTAGGCC
>NW_015387392.1:33061-145448 GCF_001527695.2 Protobothrops mucrosquamatus
GGAGGAGGAGGAGGAGGAGGGAGCCGGTGCAGCCCGTCCTTTTTTCCGGAGCGATCGTTTGGAAGCCCCCCTCCCAGAGCTCCTCGGTCTCAGATAGGCGGCTGCAGAAATCGAACAATTAAATTAAATTAAATTAAATTACATTAAAAAATACGATCAGGGTCTTTGCAATGGCTAATCCGATTGCAATTACAACTGTAATTCGCACGTTGCCCTTTTAATTTATTTTCCCAAGGCTGCCTCGGGTTCGGAAGGTGTGTTCAAGGCTCGGGACAGGGGGTGACCTTAAAGATTGTGTTTATTTCATGTTTATTCCGCCTTTATTATTTTCCTCCCCTAGATACCCCCCCCGGCGCAGGTTTGCACCCCCCCTCCCACCACCTTCCCTTTTAACTCCCCCCCCTCCTCTGATCATAGTAGTGAGATGGGCAGCCGCAGAAACCGTTAAATCAAATAAATTAAAGTAATATGGGGGGGGCTTCTCCTGGAGCCTTCCCTCCTCCACCCCCCACCCCACTATCTGAACCCTCAAACCCCTTTGACTGGCTTGCATTGGAAAGGAGCCAGCTGAGCCTTTACTCTGGAGCAAATCCAGTGGGATTGAAAGGGGGGGGCTGGGCACGGAGCTGGCTTTCCTGTAAATGCGATTAAAAAAAATAAAATCTAATCCTGGCGCGCTGTCCGGAACTCCCGGATAGAGAGAGGGTTGCCAAGGCGATAAAGAAACCAAAGCAATGTTTTGACAGAGAAGAAATTAGGATTATTTAAGACATGGTGGAGCAGGGGCCTTCAAACGTGGCCCTTTGATGACTTGTGTGTTGACTTATGACTTATGACTTTCCGTGTGTCGTGCAATTAAAGAGTAAACCCCTTACCCCACCTCTGCCCCTTGTGTTTTCCAGCCATGAGCGGCTCCCAATCTCTCCTGTGGGCTGTGGATATTTTTGGGAGAGTGTACACCTTATCCACCACCGGCCAGTACTGGGAGCTGTGCAAAGACGGGGAGCTGGAATTGAAGCGGGTTTCGGCCATCAAGCAGTGCTGCTGGGGACTCGCCTGCGATCACCGAGTCTACGTTTACGTACACGCTAGTGACGTCCCCATCCGGTTCAAAGAGGAAACCTATGAGAATCAGGTACAAGCGAGCGGAGAGTTGTCCCGGAAGGGGTCATCCAGCACAACCCTTTGCACTCAGTGCAGAATCTGCGAAAGGGTGTTTGAGCCTCTGGCTGAGGATCTCTGTTAAGGAGAATTTCCACTTCAAGTGGCAGCCTGTTCCACTGGTTGACAGCTTAGAATAGAATAGAATAGAATAGAATAGAATAGAATAGAATAGAATAGAAAGAGAATAGAGAGAATAGAAAATAGAAAATATGGAATAGAGAAGAGAAGAGAAGAGAAAATAGAAAATAGAATATAGAATAGAATATAGAATAAATAATAGAATATAAAACAGAATAGAATGTAGAACAGAATAAAATAGAATATAGAATAAATAGAATAGAATAGAATAGAATAGAGAATAGAGAGAACAGAAAATAAAAAATAGAATATATGGAATGGAATGTAGAAGAGAAGAGAAGAGAGAATAGAAGAGAGAATATAGAATAGAATATAAAACAGAATACAATGTAGAACAGAATAAAATAGAATATAGAATAAATAGAATAGAATAGAAAATAGAGAGAACAGAAAATAAAAAATAGAAAATATGGAATGGAATGGAATGGAGAAGAGGGAATAGAATATAGAATAGAATATAAAACAGAATAAAATGTAGAACAGAATAGAATATAGAATAGAACAATACTTTTATTGTCACTTTAAATGTACACTAATCAGCCTGCATTAAAATGAGATTTCCTTGCATACAGCTCTCAGAAGGTAAGTCCCATTGCCTTGCTCAAACACACATCAAAACCTTCCAGACCATGAGTCCTAGGTCCCTTTTATCCCTCTAAAAACCTTTGATGGCCTAGCTAGCCCATCACCTCCAGCCTGGGAACCGTGGGCTGAGTATATCTGGGATGTGGGGGGGAGGCGGGAAAGGATGAGGTCCTTTGGGATGTGTGACTGTTTCTTCCTTTGCCTGCCTCCCCCCCCCCCTTCCTGGCAGCGCTGGAACCCGGTGGTCGGCTTTTGTGACAGCCTGCTGCCCAGTGACCGCTGGCCATGGAGCGACATCAGTGGGCTGAAGCATCTGCAGCTGGAAAGCTTTGCCCTGCCGTCGCCTCACTGGGAGTGGGAATCTGACTGGTACGTGGATGAAAATTTTGGAGGGGAAGCCACAGAGAAAGGGGTAGGTGAACCACATGGGATCTGCCTTCTCGGGGAGGGAGGGGGAAGCTGTATGAAAGGGGATTGTGGGCCTGAAAAAAATTAGATCAGGGTCTAAATGCCCCTGATAATGTAAATGGCTAGGAAAATGCAATTTCCCTTTCGTTTCTCGGTCCTCCACTTACAACGATTCGTTTAGTGACCGAAGTTACAACGGCACTGAAAAAAGAGAGACTTAGGACCATTTTTTCCCACACTTGCGACCGTTGCACGCCGTCCCCCTGGTCAGGTGATCAAAATTGAGACGCTTGGCAACAGACTCGTATTTATGACCAGGGGGGTCACGGATTCCCCTTTTGCAACCTTCTAACAAGCAAAGTCCAGAAAGGTCGTAAAATGGGGCAAAACTCACTTAGCAACTGTCTTGCTTAGTAGCAGAAATGTTGAGCTCCGTTGTGGTTGCAAGTCAAGACCTACCTGTACTAATAAAGAATAGCTGGAAAAACCCTATTTTTATTTTATTTTTTGTGCTCATCTGACTGATAGTGTGAATTGCTGAGAAAATGCAGTTCTTTTTCTCGGTTCCCTGTACTAAATAATTATGAAATTAAGTTTCTGGGGAAATGCCCTGTCCCTTCTCACAAAGCTTTCACAAGCCTATTTTGTAAATCCAATATATATAAAAAAAAATGACCCAAGTTATTGTCTGAATTTGTTGTTTGTATGTCCCTTTTAAGACATCAGCCAGTTTCTTTTCTTTTTCTCTGACCATGGTTTGATCAAGGAGCTCTAAAATTGCTGGAAGCTCCTATCTTGTGGTCTCCTGGCAAGGAGCAACTGTCTGGAGCAGTTGTGGGCAATCTCATGTTCTCTCCTTGTCCGGAGAGGAATTATAAAGAGTCGGGCTACTCGCTGGCTCTTCCTTTCCCATTAGCTCTGGGTTTTTTTGAGGATCTGTCTTCAAGTTGCCGTTTTTTAACCCCAGAAGTCCAGTTGTATACCAAGATTTCTTAGCTTTGGGAGAAGAAACACAACTGAACTCTTGTCTGGTTCAGTTTTTCAAATCCTTGGGGGAAGGAAAGGAAGTCCTTGTCTACAACGCTGATGATGATCATCATGATATGACCACTGACAGATTTCTGGAATAGATCTCGGAGGGATTCTCAACTGGTCCTCCCTTTTTCCATCACAAGGCTAAAATGATATTACTAAAGTGAATAACACTTGAGGCTTTACTGAGACTTTGCGTTCATTGCGGCTTTGATCCTCACCGGCTCATCATGTTCTACCTCGGTCACTTTGTTCCTTCGCAGGGGTGGACCTACGCCATCGATTTCCCTGCCACGTACACCAAAGACAAGCGCTGGAATTCCTGTGTCAGACGAAGAAGGTGGACTCGGTACAGAAGGTACAAAGCACGGGACACCTGGGCAAAGGTGTGTGCTGCTTTCTCTCTTTCTCTTTTTCTCTCTCTCTCTTTCTCTCTCTCTCTCTCTCTCTCTTTCTCTCTCTTTCTTTTTTTATTTCTCTTTCTCTTTTTTTATCTTTCTCGTTCTGTCTCTTTCTCTTTTTCTCTTTCTCTCTCTTTTTCTTTCTCTCTTTCTCTTTTTCTTTCTCTCTCTCTCTCTTTTTCTATCTTTCTCTCCTCTCTCTTTCTGTCTCTTTCTCTCTCTCTCTCTTTTTCTTTCTCTCTCTTTCTCTTTTTCTTTCTCTCTTTCTCTCTCTTTTTCTTTTTTTATTTCTCTCTTTCTCTTTCTCTTTTTCTATCTTTCTCTCTCTCCTCTCTTTCTGTCTCTCTTTCTTTCTCTTTCTCTCTCTCTCTTTCTCTTTCTCTCTCTTTCTCTTTTTCTTTCTCTCTCTTTCTTTCTTTCTCTCTCTCTTATTTCTCTCTCTCTCTTTCTCTTTTTCTATCTTTCTCTCTCCTCTCTCTTTCTGTCTCTTTCTCTCTCTCTCTCTCTTTTTTCTCTTTCTCTCTTTCTCTCTCTCTCTCTCTTTATTTCTCTTTCTCTTTCATCTTTTTTTTCTGGAATTGTCTAGTATGTCCAGGGTTGGTTGAGCGTAGCCAAGCACTTCTGCTTTCTTCAGGTAGCTGTAGTTTCTTGGGTCTCTTTCAACAGCATTATTTTATTTCACTTTTATTTCTCCTTTTTCCTTCTCCTTTTTCCTTCTGACTTCCAGAGGTAGTCCTCAGCTTGCAACCATTCGTTTAGTGACCATACAAAATTACGGTGGCATTGAAAAAGGTGACTTGGGACCGTTTTTCACCCTTGTGACCCTTGCAGCATCCCCGGGGTCACAGGGTCAAAATTCAGAAACTTGGCAACCGGCATGCACTTATGACCGTTGCAGCCTTCCCTTTTGCGACCGTCTGACAAGCAAAGTCAATGAGGAAGCCAGATTCACTTAACAAACGTGTGATTCAATTAATGACGGTGGCAAGAAAAGTCGTAAAACGGGGCAAAATAACTGTTTCAGCGAGGGATGTTTTGGGCTGAATTACAGACATGGGTTGAGGACTGCCTGCATTTTATGATCTTTTGTTTTCTATTTGACATTTCTTTTAGGTTTTATATTCTTTGACATTTTATTCCTAAGGCCCCTCCATTCTACTATGGTTCTGGGTGGGGATGAAGGGCAAGTCAAGGTGAGGATTGTCCCCTCCCTAGATTTTTTTTT
Source organism: Protobothrops mucrosquamatus (assembly GCF_001527695.2). Classification (NCBI taxonomy): domain Eukaryota; kingdom Metazoa; phylum Chordata; class Lepidosauria; order Squamata; family Viperidae; genus Protobothrops; species Protobothrops mucrosquamatus. The sequence goes on from NW_015387392.1 coordinate 38,015, forward strand.
TAAAGGATATTTGTAATCTTTCCACAATACCTCTGGAATGGATCTTGTGGTTTTCAATAAGAATTAGAAACCCTCTGTTGTTGTTTTGTTTTTTCCAATGGATTTTCTTGCAGGGCTCTGCTGTTTCTCGTTCTAGAAGGTGCCATGGGGTTCCCCAAGGAGAGGATGCCCCATCACCTGGAGTTCAGCAAGGACAATCTGAATGTGCTCACCTGGCCTTCCGAAGTAGCAATCCGTAACTCCCAGCCTTTCTCCTTTCCTTTTTTTTTTTTTTGAGATAGATTCCACCCCATCAAGATCCGAAGCAGTTGCCAGATCCGTTTAATGACATCTCCGTGGGAGGCTGGGAGATCACCGATGAACCTCTGGGTCGACTCTCAGTCTGGGCCGTCACTCTGCAAGGCAAAGTAATGTCCTCCCATCCCCAGCCCTTCTTAATTATGTCTTGTCCCTTTGACGCAGAGCCAAAGAGGGCCGATCCATCCGCTGATCAGTTTAGACCAGGGGTGTCCAATCTTGGTGACTTTAAGACTTGTGGACTTCAGAATTCCCCAACCAGCTCTTGTACCTTTAGATCAGGAATGTCCAACCTTGGTAATTTTAAGACTTGTGGACTTCAACTCCCAGAATTCCCTAGCCAGCTCTTGTATAGCTCTTATTACCTGTAGATCAGGGATGTCCAACCTTGATAACTTTAAGACTTATGGACTTCAACTCCCAGAATTCCCCAGCCAGCTCTTGTACCTTTAGATCAAGGATGTCCAACCTTGGTAACTTTAAGACTTGTGAACTTCAGCTCCCAGAATTCCCCAGCCAGCTCTTGTACCTTTAGACCAGGAGTGTCCAACCTTGACAACTTGAAGACTTCTGGACTTCAGCTCCCAGAATTCCCCAGCCAACTCTTATAACCTTTAGACCAGAGGTGTCCAACCTTGGCAACTCACTAAAGTCCTCAAAATATAATAATCTCCTGCAATGCTATTGCATCTGGTTAATACTTGAGGGGATATAGCTAAGAAACTTTAGCTATAGACTTGTAAACTGGGAAATTAAAAGAGGAATAGGAAGAGGACGACGACAACATCGGCAAAGCATTGTCTTGTCCCCAAGTGTCCATGAGATCACCAGAAGCTTGACTCCTTCAACATTTCCCTCCACTCTACGTTCATCTCCTAACTTAAGAGCTTCTGATTAGACCAGGCCACTCTGCTTGACCTTCTCCATCTTCTCGCTCTATTTACCTTCCTTCATATTCCGTTTTTTCCCCAACATTTCCCAGTGTTTGAAAATGTTCTGGCTTCATGGAAGTGTTCCCCTGGGCCCACCCGAGATTTATTTTCAGTTTGTTGTGTTGCTTGGTGACTAAACAAGTTGAGTGTCCCTCTTGGCTTCACTTCACTTCCTGAGTTTGTTTTCAGATTTGATTCCATGATACAGTGTCCCCTCCGTGTTTGGAAATTTAAGGCGATGGTATCCAGAAGGCCAGCAGACGTTCATCCCTGGTGGAAGAGAAGAAGTCACCTCAACCCCGTGTGCATAAATGTTTGCTTCCTTCTGAGAAATTGTGCCTGAACCATGGCCTTGTCTTCGTAGATCTGGTACCGGAATGACGTCACACATCACAATCCTGAAGGATCTTCCTGGACCTTAATACCCGCTCCGGGCGAAGCCATACAGATCAGCTGTGGACCCTACGATCTCCTCTGGGCCACCTGCTGGGAAGGACAGGCGATCGTGAGAGAAGGGATCGACCGAAACAACCTCCAAGGTAGGACCCTTTGCGTCCCAAGGAAGTTGCTTCTCTGCTGTGGAGTTGTGTCGTCCTTCTACCGATTTTCTGCCTCTTTTCTCGTTTGGCCAGGAACCTCTTGGACCCTTGTGGACCCACCGGTTGCCGACAATGGGATTTCGCATGTGTCTGTTGGGGTGAACGTGGTCTGGGCTGTCACGAAAGACAGAAAAGTAAGTGGCTTTGGAGCTGCAAAGGCTGGCTAAGTTGCTAGTCCTGTTGAGTGTAGGGGAATTTTAAAAGACTGATCCAAGGATATTCAGTGAGAAGTTTTTATCTGAATAAAAGGGATCCGTTCTGTCTCATCCCAAGCCACCGGGGAGTAGACTGTTGCTGCTCCTCATCCCATTATCCAGTGTCGGGATTTTAAGGTGCTCATTTTGGGGTGGGGGAGAGAAACCCCCAACCTCCACCCCTGACGTGAGGATTTTTCTCATCTAGGTGTGGTTCCGGCGGGGCGTGAACTCCTACAATCCTTGTGGCACCAGCTGGATTGAGATGATTGGTGAAATGCAGATGGTGGACGTGGGCTTAAATGACCAGGTGAGTCTCTTAGGAACAGGAGAGATGACAGGTAAATCCTCAACTTACGAACACTCATTTAACAACCAGTTGAAGTTACGTGGATGCTGAAAACAGTGACTTACGACTAATACTGCATTCTAACCACCAGCGCCCTCCAGGATGAGGCCAAAGGATGTCATGGTTGGGACATCCCAGGTCCTTCAAGTGGACAGTTGTGATTTTACCCGTTCTTCTCTTCCTCCCCTCCCCTCCCCTTCCCATTTTCCTTTCCCTTCCCTCCTCTCCTCTTCCCGTTTTCCCTTCCCTCCTGCCCCCTCCCCCTCCCATCTTCCCTTCCTGTCTTCCTTTCCCTTCCCTCCCCTTCCCCTCTTTTCTCGTTCCCTCCCCTTCCCATCTTCCCACGTAGGTTTGGGGGATCAGCTGCGAGGACCGAGCGATTTACTTCCGCCAGGGCGTCACCCCAAGTGAGCTGAGTGGGAAGATGTGGAAAGCAATTGCCTGCAACCGAGAGAGCGACCGATCTCAAACCGGCAGCTCCACCAGCCTCCTGAGGTAATAGTTATCCTTCTGTTATGTATTCAAGATGGACAGTGATTAATATTTATGTTATTCTATGCAAGGGCATAGGTCTATACTAGGGGTAGGCCACCTTGGCTCTCTTATGACTCGTGGACTTCAACTCCCAGAATTCCTGAGCCAGCCATGCTGAGGGGAAAGGGAGAGGTTTCCAAGCTGAGCCATGCTGGCTCAGGAATTCTGGGAGTTGAAGTCCACGAGTCATAAAAGAGCCAAGGTTGCCTACCCCTGGTCTATACATATGTCGTATATAGTATGTTTTAAAGGTGTGTTGCGTATGTGTACACTGGAGAGCAAGCCACTAAATTTCATTTTTTAAGGTGTGCCGTTGTGCCCACAGGGGGAAAAAATGACAATAAAGGTGATCTAATCTAATCTTCAACGCATCATAAACGTGGATAATTCAGAGTTAAGATCTGCTTTTCTCTCTTGGGTCTCCAGCGCTGGCTGCTTCTTTACGGAGGACATCAAAGAGCAAAGCCCCTCCATTTTTCAAAGCGATGGAGACTCCCAGACTGAGTCAGAATCCCTTCCGGATGATGCTGGACCTGGTCCTGATGCCACTAACAGTCCCCATCCGGTCCCGGAGCTGGATATGGACCCGCTAGCCAATGCTCTGGAGGAAGCTACAGCTGGGTCCGATGGAGACCACCGAGGTGCCCCAGATAAACCCCTCCCCAGTCTGGACTCGCCTCCGCCCAAGCTTCAGTGGACCAACATCGACTTAAAAGAAGCCAGCAGGCCGTCCAAAGCAGCAGCCGGCCTGTTGGCTGAGACCTCCAGCTTGTCTTCCTTCTCACCAGCTGGGATCGAGAACCACTTTGTGACCGATGACCTTCCCCTGTGGACCTGGGTCTCCAGCAGAGGCTGCCTTGTGGACGCACAAAGCGCCCTCAAATGGTTCACGCTGCAGTCAGGTGGGGGGCAGCTCCAGACCTTTCAATTTTATTTTATTTTATTTTTTAAAAAAAATCAGCCTTTTCTCTTGATGTAATTTTAACGTAAGTACGAGGACCACTCGTAAATCGCTTTTTTCAGGAGCACATAACTTTGAACAGTCACTAAACAAGTGGTTGTAAGTCAAAGACTATGGGGTTTTTTTTGGCTTGGTCTGTTGTTTTTAATCCTTATTGCCCAGTCTTTTAATCGTACTGTAATTTTAACGTTTAGTGCGAGAACCAGTCGTAAATCAATTCTTTTTCAGGACCGTCGTAAATTCAAACGGTCACTAAATAAATAGTTGTAAGTTAAGGTCTATGTTTTTTTCAGCTTGTTTTTTTTAATCCTTATTGCCCAGTCTTTGAATCGTAGTGTAATTTTAACTTAAGTGTGAGGACCAGTCGTAAATCAATTTGTTTTCAGGAGTCACTAAACAAATGGTTTCAAGACAGGAACTATGTTTTGGGGGGCTTGATCTGAATCTTTAATCCTTATTGCCCAGTCTTTGAATCTTAGTGTAATTTGAATGTTAAGTGTGAGAACCAGTTGTAAATCGATTCTTTTCCAGTCGTAAATTGATTTTTTTTCAGGACCGTCATAAATTCAAACAGTCACTAAATGCCACAAGTTGAGAACTTTTTTTTTCTTGCACTGTTGTTTTTTGATCCTTATTGCCACCTGCCACTCAAGAGTTGTTTGGCATGGAGCAGGTCTAGAAATGCCAACAGCTCTTTCAAAACTGTTTTTAAGGAAAGGGTCAAAGGAAATGCTTGATTTGGGAATTCTCTCCTCTTTTTTTGACCCCCGTTGTAGCTTTGAACTCCTGCGCTCAATCCTTGACCCTCTCCATCAGCCCCAGTCATGCTGCCCAGTGGAGGAAGCAGATCTTCCGACAGCTGTCGGAAAGGACTCATCGAGAGTTGGACAACTTCAGACATTACGAACAGGCGGTGGAACAAGTAAAGTGGAGAAAGGGGGAGAGGGGGAAGCAGGGGTTTTATTGGGATTCGCTGTCCAAACTTTGGAATCAAAAAAGTCTTCAAAGGAGAGCTTTATAAGAGAGAGACGGTTTGGCCTAGTGGTTGAAGCACCAAGCGGGAGATTAGAATTCTAGTCCCACTTTAGGCATGAAAGCCAGCTGGGTGATTTTGGGCCCATCACCAGGAGACAGTGAATTCTAGTCTCACCTTAGGTATGAAAACTGTCTGGGTGACTTTGAGCCAATCATCAGGAGACTGTGAGTTCTAGTCCCGCCTTAAGTATGAAAGCCAGCTGAGTGACTTCGGGCCAATCACTAGGAGATTGTGAGCTCTAGTTCCACCTTAGGCATGAAAACTGGCTGAGTTACTTTGAGCCAATCATCAGGAGACTGTGAGTTCTAGTTCCACCTTAGGTATGAAAACTGGCTGAGTTACTTTGAGCCAATCACCAGGAGACTGTGAATTCTAGTTCCACCTTAGGCATGAAAGCCAGCTGGGTGACTTCGGGCCCATCACCAGGAGATTGTGAGTTCTAGTTCCACCTTAGGCCTGAAAACTGGCTGAGTTACTTTGAGCCAATCACCAGGAGACTGTGAGTTCTAGTTCCACCTTAGGCCTGAAAACTGGCTGAGTTACTTTGAGCCAATCACCAGGAGACTGTGAATTCTAGTTCTGCCTTAGTCATGAAAGCCAGCTGGGTGATTTTAAGTCCATCACCTCTCTCTTTCAGCCCGATCTTCTTCACAGAGGTGTTGTGGTGGAGAAAATAGGAGGAAGGTGTGTAGGATAGAACTGTGTGTACGATAAGTTCTGTAAATATCAATAAATGTAAAGGAGAGGGCCATGTTGCTTTTGGACTTTGCCTCTTGCAGTCCGTCTGGGTCAAAACCGGAACTTTGCAGTGGTGGAGAAGCTGGAAGCCCTACCGTTGGGTTGACGTGCAGGTGGCCCTGGAACAGTTCACTGCCAACGACGGGACCCGGGACAGCATTCTCTTTATCTACTACACACACAACGAGGAAAAGAAGGTAGGCGCCTCTGAGCAGCCAGGTTGAATTTGCACCCGGTTCTTGACCCTGATTTGACCCAAAAATACAGGGAGTCCCTGCCTTACGACCCCAGCTGGGAGCAAGCAGAACTTCTAAGCGACGCAGCCATTAAGGGAGTCAACCCATGACCCTTGCCTATTTTGCCAGCTGTTTTGCCGTTGTTCTTAAACGAATCGCTGTCTTTGTTAAGGGGGCCGCATCCCCGTTAAGCTTCTTCCCTTGACTTTGCTTGTTTGGAATCTGGCTGGGGAGGTTGCAGAGGGTGATCACGTGATCCCGGGATCTGCAAAGTTGTCAGATGGGATCTGCCGTAGGAGCAGAACATTTTTATCATCGTAGCAGTAAAGTCTCCAATTTCTGTCCTGAAAAATGAAGTAGGAATTGAATGGCGAAGATCCCGAAGCGATGGGATTACGGTAAATGGCAAGTTAAAAATTCTCAAATAGCCAGTGGCCCTTGACCAAAACTTCTGAAATGGGAATTCAAAAGGTGTCCACTGGAGAGCAATAGTACCAAGCAGGAAAAAAACCTTGCAGTGTGCAAAATGTAACATATATTAATAATTAGCCCCTCTGCATTATTCCTCGACATTATTGGGTACCAAACTGAACTCAGGAACACATCCACGTGGTTCCTATGGCAACAGTAGGAACAGTGCTTTCTCCCCACATTTTCTGGGATATCTTTCTTAATTTCTCGCTCTAGCCTACAGCTTGGATAATCTTCCATCCAAGTTTGAACCAAGCCAAATTCTACTTAGCTACTAGAGGAAGACAATCCCAATAAGCCGTGAAATTTTTTACCTTTAAACTAAGTTTCTCCATCGCCCCTTCTTTCAATCAAAACATCTCTCTGTTCACTCAATCAGTTGCCATTGGTTTTCTAGTCCAAAAGCCTGTGAAAAATAGATGGCTGGTGTTAAAGATTATTTGCATTGTCAACTGCTGCTAAGACAAGACACCAAAATTTCAGATCTCCAGCATGTTGGGTCACGAATCACCAAAGCTTTGGATGGTCAAAACCAATCGTAATATTTGGGGGAGGAAAGAATATAGTGAAGTATAGAATATAGTTAAATTGTTGCCCGGGGGCTCCCAAGTTTCATTTTTTTTTAACTGCACTCTTTAAGCTGAAGATCTGATTTGACATTTCCTCTGTGTTCCCCAGTACATCCACATGTTCCTCAATGAAGTGACTATCCTAGTTGAGATTCTGAATGAGGCCAAACATTCTTTTGCTCTCTACACACCGGAGAAGACTAAACAACGGTGGCCCATCCGCCTAGCGGCAAGCACCGAACAAGAAATGCGTCATTGGGTATGTTTATAGATGACTTCCAAGCTGGTCAAGAACTTAATTGTAGCAGGGTTGACATATTGCTCCAAAATAATGATGCAATTTGTTGGTTTTTTGGACTTAATTTGTTGGCTGAGCCCAGCCCTGCTCTTGGTAAACCATAGTTGGTGGCTTAGCTCAAGGTGTAGAGTCAAGGTGATGGGTTGTTTATATCAGACTATGCTTTAGAAAGAGCTAAAAGCTTTCTTGAAATGGGACCATCCTCCAGCCATTTTGGGAATACAGTTCTCAAGGTGGTGAGCAAACCATGGGTGGGCCCTGGACCCACAGCCATCCAGTAGAAGGATGGAAAGTTGATGGGACTGGCTTGCTCTTCCAAAAAGATAGGAAGTATGGGGTCCTTGGTGCTCTCTGAGCTTGGTTGATTTCTTGCAGACATTTCATTACCAAACTAGGGAACATCATCAGTGCAAAAAGGGAGTAGATTTGCTCTTGATACTCAGGCAGATTAGCCATCAACAGGCACACAGAGATAAACAATAGATAGATAGATAGATAGATAGATAGATAGATAGATAGATAGATAGATAGATAGATAGATAGATAGATAGATAGATAGATAGATAGATAGATAGATAGATAGATAGATACTGTAGATACTGTAGATACTGTAGATAGAGAGATAGAGAGATAGATAGAAAAGAGAGACAGACTAACTATACACATACACATAAATACTATATTAAATTGCCCAACGTAAAGGTGTGATATAAATCTAATTAATAATAACTCCCATGTATAACACTGAGGTAATAAAGTTCAAAAGAGACAATCGCAAAGCCAAAAAAGAAACAGACAGACCAAAACACCTCCTGCCCAGTAATCAACATCCAGAGGAGCCGAATTAACACCAGGATTAACACTAGATCAGCAATCGAGAAGTAAACAATACCCCAATCAAGGAATCACCGACTCAGACAAAGAAGCTTATAGTAAACAACAGCCTAATCAAGGAATCACCAAGAACGTTCCCACCAACATAGACACTTGTAGTACTGAGCAGACCCCTTCTAGCACTGATGATGTTCCCTAGTTGGGTCATGAAATGTCTGCAAGAAAGCCACCGAGCTCAGAAAGCACCAAGGACCCCACAATTCAGTCCTGAGCTTCAGATAGTCTCTTCTAAAGAGAGGAAGTGTTTGAACCATGTCTATCTCTTTCCCAATTCCTTTGTGTCTCCCAGCTGGCACTGCTGAACATGTCTTGTTGTGAGGGCCGGCAGCTCCAGGGCCCCCCTTCTCATGAAGCCATCTGGTCGCTGACCTGCAAAGGCGACATCTTTGTGAGTGAGCCCAGCCCTGACTTGGAGGCTTTAGCACACCCGATGCCTTGTGATCAAATGTGAGCAATCTGACCTCAACCTCCCTTGCTAAATGTCTTTGGAACCAAGAATAATCTCTCTCTTTTGGAGAACTCTAGCACAGTTTGAAGGGATGGAGATCAACCAAGGGAAAGGGATTGAAATGAGTGAACCATTAAAGGGGGGCTTTTCCTAAAAGCTTTTTCAGTCCCGGAAAACAGGAGAGATTGCGCGAATTGGGTATCTCTAGTTTAACAAAGAGAAGGACCAGGGATGACATGATAGCAGTGGTCCAATATCTCAGGGGCTGCCACAAAGAAGACCGAGTCAAACTATTCTCCAAAGCCCCTGAAGGCAGGACAAGAAGCAACGGATGGAATCTAATCCAGGAGAGAAGCAACCTAGAATTAAGGAGAAACTTCTTGACAGGGAGAACAATTAACCAGTGGAACAACCTGCCTCCAGAAGTTGTGAATGCTCCAACACTGGAGGTTTTTAAGAAGAGACTGGGCAACCATTTGTCTGAAATGATATAGGGTTTCCTGCCTGAGCAGGGGGTTGGACTAGAAGACCTCCAAGGTCCCTTCCAACGCTACTATTCTGTCTAGCTTCACTTTAGGTTCTCTTATAAATGTAGAGCGCATTAAATCCTTTGTTTTATTACGGACGGATCCTGAGGCAATCTGAGCAGAGTGTCTTCTCCTTGTAGGTTTTGGCGCCAAGTCGGAGGACATCTGCGCCTGATTGAATGTAACAGTGACGGCATCGTGTGGGGAGTAAGTTATGACCACACCGCTTGGATTTACACTGGTGGATACGGAGGAAGTTTTTTGACGGGTAAGAAATGCCTCTTCCAGGCAATCCTTCTTCAGCTGAACACGAGGAGGGAGAAACAGCGGATGGAAACTAACCAAGGAGAGAAGCAACCTAGAACTAAGGAGAAATTTCCTGACAGTGAGAACAATTAACCAGTGGAACAACCTGCCTCTAGAAGTGGTGAATGCTCCAACACTGGAAGTTTTTAAGAAGAGACTGGACAGCCATTTGTCTGAAATGGTATAGGGTTTCCTGCCTGAGCAGGGGGTTGGACTAGATGACCTCCAAGATCTCTTCTAGTTTTATTCTATTCTATTCTATTCCATTCTATCACTAGTTGTGATTCACTTAACAAATGCAGCGAGGAAAGTCATAAAATGGGACAAAAGCCACTTAACAAATTTCTCACTTAGCAACGTAAATTCTCGCCTCGATTGTGTCCGTAGGTTGAGGGCTACCTGTATGTGGTTGACTAATATCCTGGGTTAATTAAATAATGCTGTATTTCAACCATCCCACACATCTGCTGTAATTCACAGCGTTATAGCTTGATTTTTTAGAGGAAAGAAGATCATTAAATCCTAATTTAAAAAAACAAACAAAAAACAAGAAAGGAAAACGAAACAAAGGAATAATGTTCGTGCCTTGGCTTATATAGGGCTGGCAGGCAGCACTGAGAACATTCACACCCAGACCGACGTGAAGAGCGTCCATATTTATGAAAACCAGCGGTGGAATCCTGTCACGGGCTACACTAACAGGTAGGAAAAGTAGACAGGTTAAAAACTACATTTTTTGCCAGTCTGTTGCAGCAGGAATTATGCTACCGGGTCATTTTCATGTCTGCCCCCCTCCCAAAAAACAAATGAACATCTCTCAATTTGCATTTTTTTCTTGCAAACATGCTTGACCCACAATGCAGATGTGCTGAGTCTTGTGCCTGTTTGCCTTCACAGAGGCCTGCCCACCGACCGGTATATGTGGAGCGATGTGTCTGGCTTACGCGAGTGTACCAAAGCGAACACCAAGCCTCCATCGCCCCAGTGGAGTTGGGTAAGTGGAATTGCTCTCTGGCCCTTGGTACCGATAAAGGAGAATATTTGTAGCTCAGGATTGACCTGTGGGGGTCCTTGGTGCTCTCTGAGCTTGGTGGTTTCCTTGCAGATGCTTCATGACTCGACTAGGTAACACCATCAGTGCTAGAAGGGAGTTGGGTGTGTGGAGAGGAGGAGGAGGAGGAGGAGGAGGAGGAGGAGGAGGACAATAACTGTGGGGTCCTTGGTGCTCTCTGACCTTAGTGGTTTCCTTGCAGATGTTTCATGACCCAACTAGGTAACACCATCAGTGGTAGAAGGGAGTGGGGTGTGTGGAGAGGAGGAGGAGGAGGAGGACGACGACAATAACTGTGGGGTCCTTGGTGCTCCCTGAGCTTAGTGGTTTCCTTGCAGACGCTTCATGACCCAACTAGGTAACACCATCAGTGCTAGAAGGGAATGGGGTATGTGGAGAATATCAGAACCCATATTCTAAGGGGACTCCTTTCTTGCTTTAAACTCAAACTCTGTTCTCTCTATACTTCTGGGTTTTGAAGTCCACCAGTCTTCAAGATTGCAGACTCCTGGTCTAGTCTAACAAAGAGAAGGTCTAGGGGCGACATGATAGCAGTCTTCCAGTACTTGAGGGGCTGTCATAGAGAGGAGGGGGGGGTCAACTTATTCCCTAGAGCACCTGAGGACAGAACACAAAGTAACAGCTGGAAGTCCCAAAGGTGTTTTTCCAAAAGGCAACTTGATGTTTTTCCTTGAAAATGTTTCGCTTCTCATACAACAAGCTTCTTCAAGTTCATCCAAGCTTCTTCAAGTTCATCCAAGCTTCTTCAAGTTCATCCAAGCTTCTTCAAGTTCATCCAAGCTTCTTGGATGAGAAGTGAAATGTTTTCAAGGGAGAAAAAAAAGCAAGAAACTCCAGTTGTCTTTTTAGAAAAGCATATTTGGGACAATCACGACCTGGATGATGGAGCATCTCCATATAACCAGTGAAAAATGATTAAAGAGAGATTTTTTTTTTCCAGTTCAGGCAACTCCTGTACAGGAGGCAAGGGAATCAAGTGTTGTTATTTTGCTTTTCTCTCTGCAACGCAGGTGTCTGACTGGGCTATCGATTTCAGCGTTTCGGGCGGGACTGACCGAGAAGGTTGGCAATACGCAGGCGATTTTCCCGCGTAAGGATCTCTTGTCTTCTCTCCCATCCTTCCCCACATATAATTGGGTTAGAATCAGGGGTAGGCAACCTTGGCTCTTTCATGATGTTGACTTCAACTCCCAGAATTCCTGAGCCAGCATGGCTCAGCTTGGAAAACTCTCCCTTTCCCTTCAGCATGGCTGGCTCAGGAATTCTGGGAGTTAAAGTCCACAAGTCATAAAAGAGCCAAGGTTGCCTACCCCTGGGTTAGATCATGGAAGTGGTTGACCCCACTTTGGATGGAAGGCCTTAGCTGATGAGGAAACACGTGGAATAACAATTTGGGGGAAGGAAAGTATTGCAGTTTTGAAAAGAAACATTTGGAAGCAACTAAAGATGGGAAGGCCTGGGGAAAAAATGAAAAAATCAGGGGGGGGTTTGGGTTTTTTCCCTCCCCCCCCAAGCCGTTTAAAAAGCTGCATCGTCAATACAGACTCTAGAAAGAGTGCAACAATGATGATTAGGGGGCTGGAGGCTAAAACATGAAGAACGGTTGCAGGAACTGGGTTTTCTAATCTGGTGGGGGGGAAAAAAGACTAGCAGAGACATGATAGCAGTGCTCCAATATTGGAGGGGCTGCCCCAAAGAAGAGGGAGTCAAGCTATTCTCCAAAGCACCCGAAGGCAGGACAAGAAGCAACGGGTGGAAACTGATCAAGGAGAGAAGCAACCTGGAACTAAGGAGAAACTTCCTGACAGTTAGAACAATTAACCAGTGGAACAACCTGCCTCCAGAAGCGGTGAATGCTCCAACCCTGGAAGTTTTTAAGAAGAGACTGGACAGCCATTTGTCCCAGATGGTATAGGGTTTCCTGCCTGAGCAGGGGGTTGGACTAGAGGACCTCCAAGGTCCCTTCCAACTTTACTATTATTATTATTATTATTATTATTATTATTATTATTATTATTATTAAGCAACGGATGGAAACTAATCAAGGAGAGAAGCAACCTGGAACTAAGGAGAAATTTCTCGACAGTGAGAACAATTAATCAGTGGAACAACCTGCCTCCAGAAATTGTAGGCGCTCCATCACTGGAGGCTCTTAAGAAGAGATTGGACAACCACTCGTTTGAAATAGTGTAGGGTCTCCTGCTTGATCAGAGGGTTGGACTAGAAGACCTCCAAGGTCCCTTCCAATTCTGTTATTCTGTTATTCTCTGTTCCCAACAGGTCTTATCACGGCTACAAAACAATGAAGGACTTCGTGCGCCGGAGACGCTGGGCCAGGTAAACCTTTTGCCAAGCCCTAAAGTCCGTTTAAAGCAGGTTATCCCCTCCCCCCCTTTTTTTTTGTTTGCAGTAAACTCCTTGTTTCTACTCTTGGTTGTTTCTTTAAAACATCCGATGCCATTCCAAAGACAACGTTTGCTTTGGCCGATAAAGGATGTCGGTTTGGCATCTGATAAAAGATAAATAGATAGACCTCCAGACCAGCTTTTCCTAGCTGGGCACTTTTAGCCCTCCAGTTGGACAGAAAATCCCAGTATTTTCAGCTCGTCGAGCCCCACGTCAGGAGAGAAGAACCTAAAACTAAAGCGATTAAAGCATTGGTTGAACTGGTTTACACTTTGCACAGAGTTGTGTTTTGTTTGGATCAGGGCTGGCTGAATAAATGGCAAGGGACAGTAAGCCCTACCTCATAATCCGTTTGTTCTTTCATTCACCAAGGGCTATTTAGGAGAGTCCGCGTGGAATGTTTTTCTCAAAGAAGCCAATTAATGGCTCAGCCAGCGTGTGATTGGCTTAAGGCCATTCCTTAAGTTTCGATAGAAGAGAACATTTGTGGCTCAGGATTGACCTGTGGGGGTCCTTGGGGTTCTCTGGGCTTGGTGGTTTCCTTGCAGACGTTTCGTGACCCAACTAGGTAACAGCATCAGTGCTAGAAGGGAGTGGGGGTTGAAGGAGAGGAGGAGGAGGAGGAGGAGGAGGAGGACTGTAGGGTCCTTGGTGCCCTATGAGTGGTTGTTTTCTTGCAGATGTTTCATGACCCAACTAGGTAGCATCATCAGTGCCAAAAGAGAGTGGGGGTTGAAGAAGAGAGGAGGAGGAGGAGGAGGAGGAGGAGGAGGAGGAGGAGGACTGTAGGGTCCTTGGTGCTCTCTGAGCTTGGTGGCTTTCTTGCAGACGTTTCATGACCCAACTAGGTAACATCATCAGTGCCAAAAGGGAGTGGGGATTGAAGGAGAGAGGAGGAGGAGGACGACGACAATGACTGTGGGGTCCTGGGTGCTCTCTGAGCTTGTTGGTTTTCTTGCAGACCTTTCATGACCCAACTAGGTAACACAATCAGTGCTGGCAGTCTGCCTCCCATCCTCTCCTTCTCTTTTCTTCCCAGGAAGTGTAAAATCGTCACAAGTGGGCCCTGGCTGGAAGGGCCTCCGATCGCTTTGCGAGATGTTTCTATCATGTCACAGCCTCCTGGCTCCAAGGAAGAGTTTGTTCCTCTCTGGGGCATCAGCGACAAGGGAGACGTGCTCTGCCGGCTGCAGGTCACACCCCAAAACCCAGCGGTAAAACTTTCCCCCCTCTTTGATATTGATTCCTGGCTGAACGGAGGTGTTACTACAAGCCAGTCGTTTTAACCTCCCAAGGATCCTTCCTCAACAACCCGGAAATTATTTTCTGTGACCGTATTTGAGGAAGCTCAGTTTGCGTCTGAACGACGTTGGGTCGCCTCTGTGTTTTCTTGGCAGTACAGGCAGTCCTCAGCGTACGGCCCCAATGGAGCCCAAAATTTATGTTGCTAAGTGAAACATTTGCCAAGGGAGTTTTGCCCCATTTTACGACCTTTTTGCCACAGCTGTTAAGTTAATCGCTGTAGCTGTTAAATGAGTAACCTGGTTGTTAAGTGAATCTGGCTTCCCCATTGACTTTGCTTGTCAGAAGATCACAAAAGGGGATCACCCTGGGGTACTGCAAACTGTCACAAGTACATGCCAGTTGCTAAGCCTCTGAATTTTGATCATGTGATGCTGCAACGGTCGTAAGTATGAAAAGCAGTCATAAGTCACTGTTTTCGGTGCCATTGTAACTTCAAAGGGCCACTAAACAAACTGTTCATAAATCAAGGATTATTGGTACGTTGGACTGGAAGACTGCTCCTGCTTAACTTTTTGGAGATCTACCTGGCCACAGCTTGCACGACCCAACGAAGGACCGGGAAGGGATGGAGAAGGACGTTCATCTCTTGAAGGTGGTCCAAGACTCAGCAAGGTTTTTTTCACCCGCGCTTTCTCCCCCATTAGGGCACCTCCTGGCTGCACGTGGGAACAGACCAACCCTTTGTATCAGTCTCCATAGGAATGTTCCACCAAGTCTGGGCTGTTGCCCAAGATGGATCGGCATTCTGTCGCGGTTCAGTCTCTTCCAAAAAACCAGAAGGTGAGTTTTTAGTCAGTCAAGAGTGAAGTTAGAGCAGTCGCCAACTCTGATTTTCCTGCACCTCTGATGCTCAGCCAGCCCCAAAGTCACCCAGCCAGTTTTCGTACCTAAGGTACGTGTCAAGAGTGAAAATTTGGCAGCGACCTGCCTCTCTGTTTTCATCTTGCCATTAGAGTAACGGGGTGGGGGCTGGAGTCGCTTTCAAATGGGTTAGTTAGAGAAACGAAACGTCTCCAGTTCTACGGAAGCTTGCTGTGAGTTGGCAGTATGGAACCCTTTGAAGGACGTTCTAGCAGGTGTGAAGAAGATAGCAGACGGGTCTCGTAACCTTGCTCAGTGTTAGTAACTGTGAGAGGGATCTCAGAGTCCTAGTGGATGATCCCTTAAATATGAGCCAGCCGTGTGCTGCAGCTGCCAAAAAAGCCAACGGAATCCTAGGCTGCATTAACAGAGGGAGAGAATCAAGATCACGTGAAGTGTTAATACCACTTTACAAGGCCTTGGTAAGGCCATACTTGGAATACTGCATCCAGTTTTGGTCACCACGATGTAAAAAAGATGCTGAGGCTCTAGAAAAGAGTGCAGAGAAGAGCAACAAAGATGATCGGGGGACTGGAGGCTAAAACATATAAGGAACGGTTGCTGGAATTGGATATGTCTAGTCTAATGAAGAGAAGGACGAGGGGGGACATGATAGCAGTCTTCCAATATCTAAAGGGTTGACATAAAGAAGTCAATCTATTCTCCAAAGCATTGAAGGCAGGACAAGAAGCAAGGGATGGAATAATCAGGGAGAGAAGCAACCTGGAATTAAGGAGAAACTTCCTGACAGATAGAACAATTAACCAGTGGAACAACCTGCCTCCAGAAGTTGTAAATGCTCTAACACTGGAGGTTTTGAAGAAGAGATTGGACAGCCGTTTGCCTGAAATGATATAGGGTCTCCTGCCTGAGCAGGGGGTTGGACTAGATGACCCCCAAGGTCCTTTCCAACTATTATTATTATTATTGTTGTTGTTGTTGTTGTTGTTGTTGTTATTATTATTATTATTATTATTTCTACTACTACTACAAAGAGAACTTGTTTACATGAGTTACGTGGACATCTGGGAGGGCTGGCTGGGAAAGTCATATGCTTTGGTCTGATGCCTTGGGATTTTAGAGTTAGTTTTACCTCACTTTTACCAAGCCATGTATTCAATAAACAAAGCTTTTCAGAAATGAAAATAATCCTGAACTTTTAACTGGATACTCCGAGCTGGAGATTGACAGTAGGCTTAAAACTCACCATCTCCTGGTTTTTTTTTAATCCAGCCTCTTAACCACAACACCGAACTGACTCAACCCAGAGTTCCTGCTGTGTTTTGAACCAGTCACAATTAGGTTAGAAGTTGTGTTGTTAATATTTTTTCAAGGAACAAAAAGTAAACGCTTTTAAGTTTCCCACCAATTAAAAGAGGGGAGAGGGTGACTTTTGTTTTTGTTTTTCTCCCTGCACAAAGGGTGAAAAAGCCAAAATGAGGATTTTTCAGCCTTTGCCCATTAATCCCAGCCAACAAAATCGAAAATGTTGGCCTCACACACAACGTGGTGATCGTTGAATGTAATCCAAGAATCCTGCAAGGGGCAAAAATCTGCCACACCTAAACAAAACTCAAGTTTGTATTTCAGGGCCTGCCTTAATTCAATAAATTTCAAATCCATAACAAATCAGGAGATTATTCTTGTTTCTTTCACCCCTTGCTGGTTTTCTGGGAATATCCAGGCGAATGCTGGTACCACGTCCCTTCACCTCTGAAGCAGAAATTAAAGCAAGTCTCCGTGGGACGAACGGCTGTGCTGGCCGTGGATAAAAATGGTGAGGAGAGAATCCGGTGTTCCTGGGTGGTTTTTATTTTTTTAATGGTGGTTTTGAAAAACAAAATAATCCTGGTTTCTTGGAGTTGCTGGTCAGTTGTGTAATTGCTCCATTGGAAAGGAAGTGTAAATTACCTCAGAAAATCACTGAACAATCCATAATTGCTTGTGTTTAGCAATGTAATTGTTAACCATTAATTCACAATTGTTAACAATATATATACACACACACATACTATATATATATACACACACACATATACTATATATACATACACATATTGTCCTTAACAACATTAAAAATGCGAATCCTGGGTATACACATATCAATAAAAATATAGAAAAACGAACACCAGGATAAAAATAAACCAGACCGTTGAATATAAACAAGCTTGTAAGTAAAAGAGTTACTGAGCTTTCGTCGGCCAGACTACCAATGTCATCAGAGTTGGAATGCATACACACACATATATATATATACACACACACACAGACATTATATTGTCCACTCCTTTTTGTCTTTTATAGGTAATTTGTGGTTTCGTGCTGGAATCACACCAAGTTACCCTCAAGGATCTAGTTGGGAACACATTTCGAACAACGTCCGCAAAGTTTCCGTTGGACCCTTGGATCAGGTGGGGCCCTAACAGAAAGGGATCTCTTTGAAGCACCTAAAAGCCAAGTGTTTCTCCACCTCGGCCATTTTAAGATGAGTGGGCTTCAACAGAATTGGGCCTAATAATCCCAGAGAAAATATTTTCGTTTTTTGTCTTGAAGACAGTTCGCTTCCCATCCAATAAGTTTTTCCCGTTCTCTAGAGCCTGGAGGAACTTCTAGGAAATGGGCACCTTGTGATCAGTAGATCTACTGCCATGGGAGATATTTTATGAGTAGAAAAATACCCCTCCAGACTGCCATTTTGTGAGAGCACCTCAGCCATCTTTTCCCGATTCAAAAATTTCCCACCTGGCCTCCCAAAGGTTGTCCATCTTTGACGTGGGCATTACATGTGAATGGAAGGTGGGCTGTAATGTCTCTCCGGTTGTATCTTTGTTTTTTTAGATCTGGGTGATAGCTGACAAAGTCCAAGGGAGTCACAGTCTGAGCTGTGGAACTGTCTGCCACCGGACCGGAGTCCAGCCTCTGGAACCAAAGGGGGTCTCTTGGGACTACGGCATTGGGGTGAGCATCAGAAACACCAACTGTTGGCTCTCTCCATGATCCAGAGAGGTCTATAAGCAGAAGATTGCAGGTCATGGGTTGAAGGCTTCTGAAAAGTCAGGTTCCCACTGTGGGCTCCTTGGTTCTCTCTGAGCTTGGTGGTTTTTGTGCAGACGTTTCATGACACAGCTAGGTGATAACATCAGGGTTAGAACGGAGTTGGGTTTGTGGAGGGGGGAGGAGAGGAGGAGGTGGAGGAGGAGGAGGAGGAGGAGGAGGAGGAGGAGGAGGAGGAGGAGAACTTGTGGGGTCCTTGGTGCTCTTTGAGCATAGTAATTTTCTGGTGGACATTTCATTACCCAACTAGGTAACATCATCAGTACTAGAATTGGGTTTGCTCTGTAGATAGATAGATAGATAGATAGATAGATAGATAGATAGATAGATAGATAGATAGATAGATAGATAGATAGATAGATAGATAGATAGACAGACAGACAGACAGACAGACAGACAGACAGACAGACAGACAGACAGACAGAGATATATAGATAGATATAGATATAGATATAGATATAGATATAGATATAGATATAGATATAGATATAGATATAGATATAGATATACAAGTGGCTTGCCCTGTTTTGTGTTGGTGGGAGTGTCCTTGGTAGTTCCTTGATTAATGTTAGTTTGTTTGTCTGCGTTGGTGGATCCTCGATTGGAGTATTATTGACTTATAGATTGTTGGGTCTAGTGTTCGTCTTGGTTTTAATCTCTGCTCCTATGGGTGTTGATTAGTTGGTGAGGAGATGTTTTGGCCTTTTTATTTCCTTTTGGCCTTTCTGATTGTCCCAGGGTCCAACTTGTAAGGAGTGAGCCCTTCTGACATTTGAAACAGAAGCTGACGTAGCTCTGTTGTGTAGTTGGACCACTTTGTGTCAGGTCCAGAGAGCCCGGGACACTCTAGTTGCCTGCATTTATAAAGCAATCTATCTGTTGTCCCAAAGGTGCTTTTTCACGAGGCAACTGGACTTTCTTGTTTTTCTCTGAAGATGTTTCGCTTCTCCTCCAAGAAGCTTCTTCAGCTCTGCCCAATTGATCTGTTGTTCTCAAGGGCTGAAGAATCTTTAAAACGAAGGACTTCTCCTGCCCTGGTTTAAATACCCACAATGCTTTGCTCCCACCCCTTCATCCCCAAAGAGTGAGATCCAGTGATTTTTCCAACACCTCTTTTCTAAGCTATTCCCTCTCGCTCCTGATTTTGCAGGGAGGATGGGAACACGTCACCATACGAGGAAACGCAACCGAAAGCATCAAGATGGCAGCTCGGGATGACCCAAGCAGCTCTCCTCCTGACCTTAGTAGCTTAGAGGTTCATGGAAGCCACCAGTCACAAACAACCGTTTTTGTAGATGGTGTCCAAGGCTTGGACAGAAACGCTGTCCAATGTTGACCGGTCTCTTCAAGTTTCCACCTCCGGCTCATTCCGTGTGTCCTAGATCATGGAAGCTACACCGAAGAGTAGACTGGTTTTCGAACACTCGCTCCGAGCGGGCAAAGAGACCAAGTCAACTCCAAGCATGCGATCTACCAACCCTTTTCATCTTGCTTCCCTTTGGCGAGAGCAGCCGAAGTCAACCCAGTCCTCGTCGAAATGATGCTCCAACCTGGGGGGGGGTGTCTCCCAGGTGCCTGATTGTGATCATCTCCTAGAATTCCCCAGTTCTCGATGAGCATTCTGGGAGCTGGATTCACCCCCAGTGGAGAAGATACAAGATGGAGAAGATCAAACTTGGAGACCGTTGAATGGAGAGACTGCATGTCCCATCACCTCAGTGGGAGAACTGTGTGTGTGTGTGTGTGAATTCTGTTTATGTTGTTGTTTTAACCCCTTAATTTATTGTGGTATTTCTTAGGCCTGGTGCAAATTGATGTTCTCCGGTAGGCCCTGGATTCATTCCCATCAACTAAGCCTTGGTTTATGTTGGCCAGTACATGACCCAATATGTAGGCGAAGAGGGTCAATGAACCCTTTCTATTATAAGCCCCCACCTGGAGTATATTTGACCCCGATCCCGGCTTTGTTAGATGTTGTTGCACAGGCAGGTCCTGATCTACGGTAAGCCAGCCTCCCTGGCAGGGTGGACATGACTAAACTGAGCCAGTTAGTGAATTCTATAGCAAGCACTTCTATATTTTATTTTTTCTTCAAATGCCCCAGGAGTTGTACATTCATCACCCAATAATGAGAATTGGCACAGAAGAAGCTAGGGATTGAAAGCCAAGGTTGGCAGCTGGCAACCCCTGGGTTAAAAACAGCTGTGAAAATGGTCAGTGGCTCCCTTTTGCCTGTTGATTTAGAGCAGTTTTCCATCTCAGCAACTCAAAGATGTCTGGTTTCTTTCTTTTTCTCTTTCTTTCTTTTTCTTTCTCCCTTTCTTTCTTTTTCTTTCTTTCTTTTCTCTCTTCCTTTTCTTTCTTTTTCTTTCTTTCTTTCTCCCTCCCTCCTTTCTTTCTTTCTTTCTTTCCTTTTTTCTTTTCTTTCTTTCCTTTCCTTTCTCTTTTCTTTCTTTCTTTCTTCCTCCCTCCCTCTCTCTCTCTTTCTTTCTTTCTTTCTCTCTCCCTCCCTCCCTCCATCCCTCCCTCTCTCTCTTTCTTTCTTCCTTCCTTCCTTCCTTTCTTTCTCTTTCTTTCTTCCTTCCTTCCTTCCTTCCTTCCTTTCTTCCTTCCTTCCTTTCTCTTTCTTTCTTTCTTCCTTCCTTCCTTCCTTCCTTCCTTCCTTTCTTTTTCCTAAAATAACTAAGTGAAGGATGTTTCTGCCCCCTTGCTGAGTCCTGTGGACCTTAATCAAAACAAAGAGTTGTGTCTTGTGCTGCCTTTTCAGAGAAAGAGAGAGACAGTAACATCACGGCACACTTGCAGAGACGTTTTGCATTTGAAATCAAAATCTTTACATATCTTTTCCCCTTTAGAGCTAGGTGTGTGTGTGTAGCTCTGACACCAAGTAAACGGAGGGCAAAATACAGAAGAGTTGAGCACGTTAAGGGGGGTGGTGAAATGGTTGTTCTGTTTTAAAAGCAGGATGGTTCCTTTTGCATCGGTGGTTGGTTTTTTCAGAGGGATATTTTTATATTTATTGCTGTGGGGGGAGAATAAAAAATTGTGGCACGGGTGCATGAGTGGATCTTGACACGTGGACACCTGTTTATGAAATATTCACATTTTATTCAATAGTCAAGCAAAAGTGGAACACATTTTGCCACAGATGTTTTTCCCCCCCTCTGCTGAGGAACAAGAAGTGAAGAATGTACATGTATGCTTAAATAAAAATTCACCCATGCCAAGAATCGAAACACAATAAGATGTAGAAATGGCCCAGATGGGACAATAAAACCAGATGTAAACCGTGTACATGTTATGATCATTCAAAGCTACAAGGGCCATGATCAAAATTCAGACGCTTGGCCACTGACTCGTGTTTATGACACTAAAATGGGGGCAAACCCGCTGTTTCATTTAGCAACAGACATCTTAGGCTCAGTCGTGGTCGTAAGTAATAATAATAAAGTTGGAAGGGACCTTGGAGGTCATTTAGTCCAACCCCCTGCTCAGGCAGGAAACCCTATACCATTTTGGACAAATGGCTGTCCAGTCTCTTCTTAAAAACTTCCAGTGTTGAAGCATTCACAGCTTCTGGAGGCAGGTTGTTCCACCGGTTAACTGTTCTCACTGTCAGGAAGTTTCTCCTTAGTTCTAGGTTGCTTCTCTCCTTGATTAGTTTCCATCCGTTGCTTCTTGTCCTGCCTTCAGGTGCCTTGGAGAATAGCTTGACTCCCTCTTCTTTGGGGCAGCCCCTGAGATATTGAAAGACTGCTGTCATGTCTCCCCTCGTCCTTCTCTTCATTAAACTAGACATACCCAATTCCAGCAGCCATTCCTTATATGCTTTAGCCTCCAGTCCCCTGATCATCTTTGTTGCTCTTCTCTGCACTCTTTCTAGAATCTCAACATCTTTTTTACATCGTGGTTGAACTTAACCTGTAATAAACGTGGGCCTCCCTCAAAAGCCAGAAAGACCTGGCTATAAATCAGTCATGCTTTCTAGACAGGATATTTCTTTCTGAGCTAAATTCCTCTCTATGAGAAGCTGTCAGCCAGGTTTAGTTGCCCCCCCCTCGCAAATCCTTCCATTGTTCCTAGTTTTGCAAATGAGCAATCCAGGCAGGGCAGAAGCCCAAAACCATGGACCTGATTTTCAAGTAGAGTTTTGTGTGTTCACATGCATTTCCTCTCTGCCAAATCTTCCCTGGCTGCTTCAGTTCTAAGCTGGAAGAGAGAGGAGCAGATGTGCCGAAGAATCTGGAGAGAAGAGGGTGGGTGGGTTCCCCACCCCCAGTCCCAAACTGGCTTTTCTGCTCTGCCTTTAAGTGTCTTCCTCAAGAGATTAAGAGGAGCTGTGTTTGGGTTGGCACCAAGATGGAAAGTGGATACTGTAATATCTTTACCTGCTTAATTTGTGCAAAGTGATTTTCGATTGTTCCTGGACTGGTACAGCAAGACTCTTTAACTGCTTAAAGGTCAAAAGTTTCAAGCTTGCTGATTTAGGGAGGGGGGTCTAAAGCTGGGAAGGAGGGAATGAAAAAAAGAATAATAGAGTTGGAAGGGACCCGGGAGATCTTCTAGTCCAACCCCCTGCTTGAGCAGGAGATCCTATACCAGTTTAGACAAGTGACTGTCCAGTAGCTTTTTAAAAGCCTCCAGTGTTGGAGCACCCACAACTTCTGGAGGCAAACTCTTCCACGGATTAATTGTTCTCACTGTCAGGAAATTTCTCCTTCGTTGGTTGTCCTGCCTTCAGGTGCTGTAGAGAATAGCTTGACTCCCTCTTCTTTGGGGCAGCCCCTGAGATACTGAAAGACTGTTATCATGTCACCCCTGGTCCTTCTCTTCATTAAACTAGACATGCCCAATTCCAGCAACCGTTCCTTATATGTTTTAGCCTCCAGACCTCTAATCATCTTTGTTGCTCTTCTCGGTACTCTTTCCAGAGTCTCAACATCTTTTTTTACATCGTGGTGACCAAAACTGGATGTTTTCCAGGATAGGAAGAACCAGTGTTGGAAGCAGTAGAAGAACTGGGATCAGAATCTCCATGTTAAATTCTGTGTCCAGCTTCCGACTTTGGACTGGAGAAGGTGAACTTATCTGAGAATTTACCACAGGGAACATCTTAAGCATGTTCCTCAAGTCCCACAGAAAGCAACAGAGAGGGGGCTTGTTTAGAACAGGGGTCCCCAACCCCCGGTCCGTGGACCAGTACCGGGCTGCGGCATGCCAGCAACCGGTCCGCACAAACAAGCAAAGCCCCATCCGTGGGATGCAGGCAGCACACGAAACCACGCACTCTCCGGTCCGTGAAAAAACCTTTCTCCACGGAACCGGTCCCTGGTGCCCCAAAGGTTGGGGACCTCTGTTCTAGAGATCAACTTGATTCCACCTCTCATGGCTCCAAACAGCACAGAATTCAACTCTTGTCTTGAACCCCATCCAGCAGAATGTCGTGGTCCTACCCAGTGTGACATTTGCACTCAAAATGCCAGCCGAGAACAATCCACGTCTCTGTAGGTGTGTGAACTTAAAACAATGCCCTTCGGAGAAGGGTGATCAAACTCTGGGGAACAGATCAAGTTCTCCGCAGCCGCCTTGAAATCATCTTGTTCTCAATGAAGACGGCATTGTTTGTGTTTAATAAGTCTTATCCTGTTCTTCCTAAGCGATGCAGAAGATTCGACTTTGATCAAGGGCACTTTTGCCAAAGCGGTAAACAACGGTGACCTTTCCCAACAATTCTTTGTGCACCTTTTCCAGGGCTTTGTTCTCCTGCAACGGGGACATTTTGAATGTCACCAAAGGCAAACAAAGGAAGGTGCACAGCCGTTCGGCTGTTGAAAAGGTCGCCTGACTTGCTGTGTGACTGTCATGCCTGGATAAATTGTTCTTACTTGCAGCTTGCTCCCAAACATAATAGTTCTGCAGTGTGTGTGTGTGTGTGTGTGTGTGTGTGTGTACAGTATATATATATGTATGTATGTATGTGTATGTATGTATGTATGTGTGTATATATGTATATATGGAATGGTTGCTGGAATTGGGTATGTCTAGACTCTAGTCTAATGAAGAGAAGGACGAGGGGGGACATGATAGCAGTGTTCCAGTATCTCAGGGGCTGCCACAAAGAAGAGGGAGTCAAGCTATTCTCCAAAGCCCCTGAAGGCAGGATAAGAAGCAACGGATGGAAACTAACCAAGGAGAGAAGTAAACTAGAACTAAGGAGAAACTTCCTGACAGTTAGAACAATTAACCAGTGGAACAACCTGCCTCCAGAAGTGGTGAATGCTCCAACACTGGAAGTTTTTAAGAAGAGACTGGACAGCCATTTGTCTGAAATGGTATAGGGTTTCCTGCCTGAGCAGGGGGTTGGACTAGATGACCTCCAAGNTTGTTGTTGTTGTTGTTGTTATTATTATTATTATTATTATTATTATTATTATTATTATTATTATTATTATTATTATATATTTTAAGGTAAGAAATGTGAATGGGGTTAAAAGGTGGCCAGTTCAGGACATCTGATTAAGGCAGCTATTGTTCTGATGCTCCCTCCCCCCCAGAAGGAAACAGGAAAAAAACCTGACTTTAAATAAAATGTACTTTATTCTCCAGAAAACACACACAGCTGGCTCCTAAACAGCTAGTGGCTGGATTACTGGAAGAAAAGACACCACACTATAAAGAAATGTTCTTTTAAATAATAGTACGGACTCTTCTCCTTTCTAGTTTTTGGCATGAACAGAGTTTGTTATCTTGGTGGTGTTATCGCAGCAGTCACTTTTCACTTTGTACGTTGCCAAGACGGAATGCCCAGTTTTTTCCGTTTTTACAAACTGCTCCGAATTCATTGGATCACCTTGCTGGCACAAAACAGAGTCATCTTTGTTCTTAAGATGCTACCTCTCTCCTTTGTTGACCCCAGAATGATTTCTGATTAATTGAGCACCAGCTCTTTATTTAAATATATGTTCCTGGGTGCCCTCCCCTCTCCCCCCAGCTATTGAATGGGATTAAAGAATCGGTTACATAACGTTGAGTGTTAGAAGACACCCATCCATCCACAGCCATTGTAGAAGTCTTCTCTTGGTCTCCCACAAAGGAATCCCCACTTCAGCTAACACGGAGATGCTTTTGTTTTCTTTTCAGAACTGGGTGTTCATCAACCATCGCAACTTTAAAACGTGTGGACTTCAGCTCCCAGAATTCCCCAGCCAGCCATCACTGCTTGAAAAATTCTGGGAGTTGAGGTCCACACATCTTAAAGTTGCCAGGGTTGAAAAGCACTGGTTGAACTCTTGCTGTAAATAGATTTGACAGTTGACCATGGCTGAAGGACCTTCAGGGAGCAGATGACCCCACAGGAACTGGTGAAAGAGGACACCGTTGTCCAGCCTGCCACTTCTGCTATAAAGTAATGGAATAGTAAGCAAAAACCTATCTATCTCCAGCTAGGCTGGGAAGATTTCATTACTTCCTTACAGGTAGGGATCTTCAAGTGGGGAAGTGTGAATTCCTGCAAGACCTAGCCAGATTTGAGGGTTGTCACTTGATGTTTTTGCAGGAAAAAAGACAAATTGGGGGGTTCCAATTTTTACACTAAACTAGTATCTACTCTGAAAGTCAATGGGTGTAGTGATTAAAGGCCCTGGGTTGAAACTAGGAGATCGTGAGTTCTAGTCCTGCCTTAGGTATGAAGCCAGACATTGGGCCAGCCATTCTTATTTTATATCTTATTTTATATATGCTAATTGGGGGGGGAATCATAATTGTTTTATGCCGGATGAAGATTTTAAATGGAAGGAATATTAAGGAATTGATAACTAGTTTTCAGAATGAATTTTTCTTATCTCCCTTTTTAACCCTACATATACGCGCTGAATTTTATTCCCCGGTTCATAATGACTGTAAATTTGTTAGAAATATACGTTTTATGGAAATTAGAGAAAAACAAAACCAACGCCAATGGGAATTTGAATCGGAAGCTCACCCAGAAATGTTCCTGTCCATTAGCAGAAAAGGAAGAATAGAAAGAAAGAAAAAACACCAGCCTGTTTTATTAATAACGGCGTTCATTCTTTTATTGTATTCCTCAGTGTTTGCTGTTTCTTCCAGACAGAATTTCCCATCGATTCAAAATAAACCTCTCGGTCATTCCTTCTTTCAGTCAAAACAACTTTCTGTTCACCCAATTAATTACCATTTGCTTTCTAGTCCAAAAGCCTGTGAAAAATACATTGCTGGTGGTTGCTATTAAAGATTATTTACACTGTCAATCGATACTAAGACAGGACACCAACATTTCAGATCTCCAGCATGTTGGCTCAAGGATCACCAAAGCTTTGGATGGTCAACACCAAACCTAATATTTGGGGGAGGGAAGAATATAGTGCATGGCTGGCTGGGGAATTCTGGGAATGGAAGTCCACAGCCTCAATTTGCCAAGGTTGCGAAACAATGGTTTAGAACGTGGCTTAATGAGACGCACAAGTCAAATTTCCCCCCTTTTACAGGGGCTGTTAATCTTACCTAGTTTGGCTGTGGGGCAATGCTGACAGAAGCTGGGAGTTATAGTCCAGCTCAGTGGTGGGATTCAAATACGTGAACAACCGGTTCTCTGCGTGGATGCCACTTCCGGAAGTCCATTCTGGGCCTGGGCAACAAAAAATTAGCTACCGGTTCTGCCAAAGTGGTGCAAACTGGCTGAATCTCACCACAGGAAGGAGAGATTTTCCAGAAAGGGTTCAAGGATGCTGCAGTCATCCAGTCTCCATGAGCAGCTTGGAGAAAACATCTGTTCATGTTCCTTTCCAACGGCAGAACATCAGTCCCAGAACACAGAAACCAAGACGGAAACACTCTTTGACTACTGAATTCATTGATTGAAAATCTAAATCTGCGTTCAGCATGCACAATACAGACAAATTACAGCTAAAGAAAAGGCTATCTGTGGATTTTAAAATATCGAAACACGAAACATAGGCTATGAAGATCAAAACTCTAAAAAACAATTCCTGGGGTTTGATCCCGAAACTCCTATTTCTATTGGAATAATAAAAAAAATTACTTTCTCCTGATCTTAAAGGGGACTATGGTGTTAAAGCCCCTTTTATGTACAAGGCCTGCCCCCCCCCCCAGATTAGATGATATATCGTGCTGATTTATCAATTAAAAACAGGCGTCCAACGTTCATACAAATTCTAACCACTAACGTGAGTTCATCTACTTTGAGCTTAAAGTCAAAAATATGGGATCTATTCTTCTCTGGATGTTGAGGAGCTAACACTAACATCCCTCACCACGGGACATACTGTAAAGGCTACAACTAATAGGAATTGAACTTGAACAACGTCTGGAGAACTAACCGCTTGCAGTATTTACATTCATTCTAAGAATCTGGTTTTTTGTTTTGTTTTTAAGAAATTAAAACGTTCTTACTTTTTAAGGAACTAAACTATTAAAAAAAAGTTTCATTCCAGATGGATTATAACAGACTATCAGAGTTGGAAGGGACCATGGAGGTCTTCTAGACCAACCTCCTGCACAAGCAGGAGACCCTATCCGGCCTATAAGACCCTATACTTATGAATGAAGGCGAACAGACATGTCTCAGGATAATGTTGCAGGATCCAATCTGGGTTGGTCACCAGGACGAGAGGCTTAGTCTTCCAAGCTTTTGGACTTGTGGCGGAGAACTTCCTTCTAGCAGAGTGCGTGCTTTGTGTGTAGTACCACACACAGAACAGCCCAAGGCACACACACTGTTAGAGAGTAATTCCCTGAAGATGGGCTCAAGTGTGAGTCCAAAAGCTCGGCAGATAAAACCTTTGGTCCCAGTGATCGATCCAGATTGGATCCTGCAACCCTATACTTAGGAATGTAAGATGGGTTCGTGCCCAGGTCCTCTCATAAATCAGAGGTTCAAAACTGAGCTTCCATTTTGCAAAACTATGTGGAGAAAAGTCACACACATCCACTGTGACTGGACGGTTGGATGCCTTCCTGGGCCCTGGAAGACAACTGCAGAGGTCCAGCCAGCTTTAGCTGCCTTGTCTGAAGCTATGAATCTGGGTGGAGTACTTCTGAAGCTGCTCCTTGGGTTCATCTCCTTCTTCACACTGCTGTTGATAGTGTTCGTAGAGTTTGGACTTGCCTTCAGAGCCCGTGCCTTCAACCACCGGGTGGTGTCCATTGGACATCCTGAGAATGGTGGAAGTGAGGGACCTAATGTAGTTCTTGGCCAAGGTGAGGGTCTCAATTTTGGAGAGCTTGTTCTCAGCTCTGACGTGGGGGATGACCTCTCTCAACGCTTGGAAGGCATTGTTGAGTTTGTGCATGCGTTGGCGCTCGCGCTCGTTGCTCTCCAGCCTCCGCAAGCGCCGATCTTTGCTACTCCAGGGGAGCTTGGCAGTCACCTTTGGGCTTTCTTTGTTCCTCTTTTCCTTGCGCCGTGAACATCTCAGAAGATCCTCTCTGCTCTGGGTAGATTCTTGGCTTAGAGCATCTTCACTGACGGCGTTCCGACGCTTGGTTCCTTTGCTCTTGACCTTCATGGTGCGTTGCAACCAAAGAACTAGGAACTAGACTTTCATCTCCTAGCAGAAGAAACGCCCAACATTGATCCAAAAGACATCAACTTGAGGGTTTATCTAGTTACATCTTCATCAGCTGTCCACTTCACTGGATCTTGTTCTAGACATGCCAGAACCCATGGAAATCGGGGAATCCTGTGTATAATAATAATAATTTTTTAAAAAAGACTAGATTACTTTTGAGAGATTTATTTGATGAAAAATTCTCTAGCGGTGAAAGAAATGATACCTACCTAGAACATTTCCCGTTCTCAAGCTATATTTTGATTTTTCAAGGGATTTCTTGCATGGGAGAGTTTTAGGATAGCATCTTGTCTTCTTGGGTTTAAAGGCGGGCATTCACCCAACCATCTTGTTTGTCTACATATTTCCATTTATTCTGAGGGGGCCCTTTATAGAGACTTGTGAAAACCTCTGTATCAAACCCGCTTCTCTCGCACATTAAAATCACACAGAAGGATCAGCTTCTGAGATATGTTGAACTGCGACAGATGTTCTACAGGGAATGATCTACCACAGTATTTCCCAACCTTGGGAGACTTTTTAAGATGTTTTGACTTCAACTCCCAGAATTCCACAGCCGGCAAGTTTGCCAACACTGAGAAAGACTGTAATTCTATCCAAAGCTTCTTGGCATTCAAATAAGAATGAAAACATAATGTTTACAAAAAAGAAAGGGGTGGCTTTTTTAAAAAAATTTATTTATACCCTCCCAGAGTTTCGGGTGCTCCATCATGGTGGCTTTCAAAAATAAGCTGGACAATCATTTGATTGGGATGGTGTAAGGTCTCCTGACTTGAGCAGAGGGCTGGATTAGAAGACCCCAAAGGTGCATTCCAGCCCTCTGATTCTATGTTTTATCTTTTGCACCCAACATTTCAATGTTATTTCTAAATGGACATGCACACAACACAGTATCGGGGAGAAAGAAGCATTTCCAGGACAAAAAAAGTCTGCGTACTCCCTTTTTTTTTTACAACTGTGTAGTCCCTAGTAATAATAATTATCTGCTGCAAACTCCACGTAGGCATCAGGAAGGGCATCCAGCCAATAAATGCTCAGCTCCATCCAGTCTCCCCCAGAAATCGTGGGCGCTTCCATCACTGGAGATTTTTAAGAGGAGACTGGACATTCACCTGTCTGAGACAGTGTAGGTAATCCTGCTTGAGTAGGGGGCTGGACTAGAAGACCTCCAAGGTTCCTGATTTTATTCTATTCTATTTCTATTCTATATGTCTATTCTATTCTATTTTGTTCTATTCTGTATTTCTATTCTTTTCTATTCTATATTTCTATTCTACTCTACTCTATATTTCTATTCTATTCTATTCTATTCTATTCTATTCTATTCTATTCTATTCTATTCTATTCTATTCTATTCATGGTAGCATGCTATCTACCAAAGCCCAGCATACTTTCTTGCAAGCTTTATATATATATAAACTTTATATATTTTATATATATATATATTTTGAGGCCGGACATACCTTTAAAAACTTTTGTCGCTCCTACCCCCCTGCTTTCGAAGGGCAAAATAGCTAGATACATAACCTTATCTGGGTATTTGCTAAGGCAGCCAAACTTGCAAATGATTGGACAGGATTCAAAGATGAATGCAAAGGGTCTTGCAGAGCTGAGGAGACGTTCCAGGTAACAGACACCCAGAATTAAATCGCGGATGAAAGAAGCTAAATGAAACATATTGAGTAAATCCACAGCCCACTGCTGCTCACGGAGTAATGCACAACACCCCCCCACACACACACGCACACCAGCCGAGAGTTGTTATAAGGCAAAGCAATGTACAATGTACAATACAGAACAATCTAATCGCTTGTCCTTGCAACAAAGGTTAATCAAGTGTTCACATCCAAAAAAGAAAGGGGGAGGGAGGGAGGGAGAAGAAGGGAAGGGAATTCAGAGGGAGAAGGGGAGAGGCATCAAATTAAGCCAGCCTTGGGGTTTTTTTTTCCCATTTTCAGCTCACTGTCAGGGCAAAATGTATTCCGTTCAACGAAACAGGGTTCTTAAGGGTCTGATACACGGGCCCAGCCATAGCAAGAAGCCACAATTCTTAGCTTGCACATGCATGGGTTTGCCAACCTAGGTCTGTGCCCAAGTAGGCAACTGGTGTTTGAGTAACTCTTCTGCTCATTCATACAGGGGTGACTTTCTCATTTATGACTAAAAGTCTCGATATTCCTCCTTTTTTTGAGAGAGAGGTTCATTTGAAACTCAGAAAAAAGTTTAATGAAAAGAAAGACCAGGGCAGAGGTGACACGATAGCAGCGTTCCAATATCTCAAGGGGCTGCCCCAAAGAAGGGTTCAAATCTTATTATTATTTAATTCGATTTTAAAACAAAGAAGGGTTCAAATCTTATTATTATTTAATTCGATTTTAAAACAGAAACTATTTATTTATTCGTGGTTTTTAGTATCGCCTGCTCACCGCCCTGAGTCCCGCAAGGGAGATAGGGCGGTATATAAATTTAATAAATAAAATAAAAAAATTTAATAAATAAAATCTATTCTCCAAAGCACCTGCAAGCAGGACAAGCAAGGGATGGAAACTAGTCCAGGAGAGAAGCAACCTGGAACTAAGGAGGAATTTCCTGGCAGTCAGAACAATTAACCAGTGGAACGACTTGCCTCCAGAAGTTGCGGGTGCTCCAACACCAGAGGTTTTTAACAAGAGATTGGAAAACTACTTGCCTGAAATGGTACGGGGTTTTTCCTGCCTGAGCAGGGGGTTGGACTAGAGGACCTCCAAGGTCCCTTCCAACTCTTGTCATTCTGTTAACTATGCAAAGAAAGGTTCCTAAGCCCGCCATTTAGGGGGAAGAGGATTTTTAAAGGCAGACATTTCAAGAGAGATTAGTTGTGCGCTGTGGAATAGTGTTTTTGTAGGCCACTCTGCAAGAGCTATCGATTCGATAAGCCCTTCTTTCATTCCCAAATACTTGCCCAGAAAGGATTAGATTCCTACCTGAAGCAGAGGCCAACAGCATCCTTAACCGTTCCCACCTGGCACGGATCCTAAAGGCGCAGACCCGGCCTCAGACGGAGAAGGTGACCATCACCCAGGAAGCAGGCCGACTGCCCATCCCAATCTGCTGCAGACTGCTCACCTGAGCTAGGACACGTCACTTTTAATGCACTAACAGGTAAGGAGGCGGAGTCTGGCATGGCCCAGTCTATTGCAAAGAAGCCAAGAACGGCAAGATTAGGAGCAGAATTATTTTCCCCGGTGGCTGCAGCTCAAAAACTTGGATTCTAGGGCCCAGGCTCAGAATTTGGAGCGGTGCTCCTGGGAAAAGCTGGGGTGCCGACGCCGATGGCCACGTTGGGGTTCTCAAGCCCTTCGGTCAACTGAAGCTGTGTCCTTCTCTTCCTCTGTTTGCCCATGTTTCTTTGAGCAGGGAGAGGAAGATGGCCGCCCAACGCAACCGTCTCCCATGAAGTTCCTCGGCCTTCCTTAAGCCGTTGCGTTTCCCAGATGTGTTCATCTATAACTCCCAAGACTCTCAGGTGGGGCAGCTGTGGTTGGGGGGCAAGCAACAACCCGGGACACAGCTGAAAACTAGGAGCGTGAACTTTGATCCTCAGAAGCCGAGGCTCTGATCCGTAAGATTTTGTGGGTGGGAAAAGCCCACCTAGCTCAAATAAGAACGGTGGAAGATCCAAGGGGAAAATTACAGGCTGGAAGAAAGGGAGACAGGAAGAACTGTACTTTAATGTTCTCTTTGGGTGCAGGCCAAGCTATAAACTGGTTCCCCTGGTTGCTTCTTTCTGATTCCCCCCCCTACCACACACACACACACATACACACAACCACACATATACACTCTGGCCAATATCAGATTTCATATCTGCTTAAGAATTCATTTATTCAACCTCCAAACATTATGGTTTTTCTTTAACTTTGGCAAACATTGTTGTAGAACAAAGTAACCACAGAGCTTCTTAGACCAGGGGTAGGCAACCTTGGCTCTTTTATGACTCGTGGACTTCAACTCCCAGAATTCCTGAGCCAGCATGGCTGGTTCAGGAATTCTGGGAGTTGAAGTCCACGAATCATAAAAGAGCCAAGGTTGCCTACCCCCGTCTTAGACCAACCAGCCAACGTGAAGACAATTAAGTCTACGGGGACATTTCGCCCTCTTTAAATGGCACCTTTGGTGGAGAAAATCGGTCTATGTGGTCGCTAGGAAAGCAACCTGATGACATATAATCAATCAATCAATGTTACGCACCATGGAACGCATCCAAACAGAAAAACATCAAGATGCCAGGCTTATAAATATATAGCTTTATTTTTATTTTGAATATTAAATAAGGTTCTTTAAATTACAAGCAGCCTTGGATCACACTATGCATGATCAATGTACAGTAGAAATCTTACAGTTTTAAAAATTTACACACAGTTTAAAGATAAATTCGACCTGGAATTTAATTAGCTAGCATATTGCCACGAACCTCATCGCTGTATTAAACCCACAAATTGGGAAATTTCTCCCCTATGATTTTGTTACATAAATTTCCTGATGTACAAATAGAGTAAAACATTGTATATACACAGAACTGAAACGGCTTTAACCATTACCCACCACTGTGCAAGATCATAGACAAATTGCTCAACAGAACCGGACGTCTTAAATTCATTCAAGTTTTCACTGAATAGTAAAAATAAAATAATAAAATAAAAAAATCCAGGCTGTGGAACCGAACGTTTTGTTATCTGCTCTTCATCCAATGTTTCTCCTCTAGAATATTTCCTTAGAGACATTTTTTAATTTCTTTTCTCTCTCTTTAGAAGTATTTTATACAAACTAATGTTTCCCTGCCCTCTCTTTCTATTAGTAAGGCTATTTTTTTCTCAAAGCAGTCACATTTATACTTCCAATCTAAATAGCCCCTTGGCCCCCCATAAAATTTTAGCCAATTGTTTTTCTCTACAACCCCTCCAAGTTGTCTCTCTCGCTCTCAAAAAAACAAACAAAAACAAAATCTGCATACTAATTAATCTAAAACAGTTTAAAATGTACACACGAGCAGCTTTCATTAGTGTCATTTTTTTTAAAAAAAGAAAACTTTCATTTCAAAAAACAAAAAAACAAAACAGCAGCGTTTATTTATAGAGGACGGAACTCGGAAAGGATTTAGCCATTCAAAGCCTAATTACAAATATTGGACGGTGATGGTGGCTTGCCGTAGAACTGCTACTGGTCCAGTCCTGGAAAAAAAAGGCTGACAAACTGGTTTATCTGCGGGGGGGGGGGGGCTCAGGAGCCTTCCAGAAATTGCGTGCTTGTGCATCACTCAAACAGCAGCTCTACCGTAAACAAAGCCTTCTGCTAGGTAAGGGAACTGTGTAAAGACACCCGGCTTGACGCTGTTTCTCCTTTTCAAGTTACTCCCAACAAAAGGCCTGCTTGCAACGCTCCTGCGCTCCGGATCACACAGACGTTTTAGTGCAAAGGGCCACCGCCAGCACGTGACCTCTTGGTTGTCTGGAAGAACCTCAGAAACGAGGACCAGCGGACGGTTGGGGCCGCTGGGAACATCTGGCGAGGCTCAGCTGCCTTCAAAAAGGCTGGATGTCACAATCAGAAAGCTTCTTCCATCCATCATCTTCACACTGGTACATACACACGCATGTATGTAGACCAGGGGGTCTTCAAACTTGGCCCTTTTATGACTCGTGGACTTCAACTCCCAGAATTCCTCAGCCAGGCTGAGGAATTCTGGGAGTTGAAGTCCACGAGTCATAAAAGGGCCAAGTTTGAAGAGCCCTGATGTAGACCCACACAGGGACAGATGCTAAAGTTGTTCAGCTGTTCAAATGAACAGGTCACAGACTGAAGGTGAGCTGAGCTGGGGTGACAGGAAGAGAAGTAACAACTCTGAAGTCTAGAGCAGAAGGACCACGGTTGACCTAAGGCAGGGGTAGGCAACCTTGGCTCTTTTATGACTCGTGGACTTCAACGCCCAGAATTCCTGAGCCAGCCATGCTGAGGGGAAAGGGAGAGGTTTCCAAGCTGAGCCATGGTGGCTCAGGAATTCTGGGAGCTGAAGTCCACGAGTCCTAAAAGAGCCAAGGTTGCCTACCCCTGACCTAAGGCATCCATAGGCCACTTGGAGCCATCTGCAAGCTTTGAGAGAAACAAGGCTGCAGAATGCAGAAATAACGCCAGCCAGAACTTCTTCTTCTAAGCAACACACCAAACTTGCTCCAATTCTCCAAACCAGGCCAGATCGTCAGGGAAATTATAGTGCAAAAATAGTAATCATTCAGGAACCTCAACTCCAGGAAAAGATATAACCTGGCCTTGAAGATACATAAATCAATCTTTTAGGGATCTATTAAGACACCTGGACAATCTGGGCCGGATTTGGGAAGCTGAGGATACCACCTCAGCTAAAAAAACCGAAACACAACTAATGTGGGACTTTCAATGGCTCATACTTTAATTTTAAAAGCTTGAATACCTAGAGAGATGTATATTTCAACCACACAGAAAGGATTTCTGGTGCAGCCTGGGGCAATGGAGTACCTGGAACTCTACCTTTTCCGTGAGACAAGAGGTGCCCCAGGCTTATCCAAAAAGAGGAGTTTGCAATTCGTATTAAAGTTTAGACATAGGATTAAAGTGAAGTGAAGGGAGGGGAGGGGCAAGGCAACAGGAAGATGCTCCAGAATCTGGAGAAAACCCTGTAAATGTCGAATGCATGTTGGGTCAATTGCAAGACTCCAAAATGAAGGAAGACTAACATCCATTTGGCTCAATTCTACCAACTGGTCTTCGCCATTAAGATGTCTTCTGCCTTGAAGGGAGTGTTGATCTCATGTTATTTGAAGCGTGTCCCCGGGGACAGCTGCCACAGACAACATCCACATTCCTAACACACAAGGTCAAGGACAGACTCTGTGACCCAACACAAGAGTTGACAATGCTCAGTTTTGAGTTCCCTACATATGATCATCTTTGAAGAGGTCTCCCTTCAGACTGCAAGTGTCTCCAAGAGTGGAGAAGGCCAGACCCGAGGCTGTCAGTCAAGAAGGAGATGTTGGATCTGTCAAGGACCACCTCATAAGAGCAGAGCATGTTGGCAGGTGCTGAAGCTGAACCCCAGAAGAAGAAGAAAATTTCTCAGGATGCTACTGTTTTTCGGAATTCTTAAGATGCTTACCTATTTCATGCATTGCTATCCTTCACATAAGCTTCCAAGATACTAATCCAGATGAAGGGTTAAAAACACCCACGCTTCTGTCCGACCCTACAGTATTTTTTTTTTTCATTCTCTTGAGAAGTTCTCCAAAATTCCTACTTTCAGCAGTTCCTTTCGTAGGACGACCCAACAGCTTTACAAATAGGTTGCAAGCATGTTCTTCCTCTGCCAAATTGTGGGAGCAAAAGATACAAAACAGCACAAAGGCTTGTTTTTCAAATGAGAATCAAGTTTTAAAGAGAGGGAAAGAGCGAGAGCTACCGTACTTGCCTACGTAACGTGTAACTAAAGCTGTGCTTGTCGCAGTTGGGCTTCTCCCATTTTAGGAACGTTCAGAAAGGTCTATATAAAGTTGATGGAACTCAGAAAAGATCCTTTAAGCAGGGCTAGAACAACTGGGTTGAATGAACTATTGCCTTTTAGCCCATAAGTTGCAGCTTGCATCCTTAAAGATCTTGTGACAATTATTTTGAGAACTCATAGGGGAGAAAACCTACGGGAAAACTCCTTTACATCATTCATGGAAAAGCCAAAGATCTACTGAAGATTGTTGTTGATTCACACTCATGCTTGAGAACCAGGAAGACCAAGGAGCCCAAACCTATTAAAGCCTCTTTTTTTGGGGGGGGGGGGGACGACAAGTACCTGACCTCAAAAAGAAAGGTCACTAATGGCAGAAGTGAAACAATCTCCTGTTCTGGACGGCGACCAGAACTGCTGACAGATCCTTCAAGTGGACATGGAGAATTCTAGAAGTTGTCCAGTAACCAAGGGGATCGTTTGGACGGGCATACCACAAACACACACATCCAACAAAATCCCGGACAATTTCCCTTAGAAAAAACAAGGAAAGCCCAAAACCCAGTAGGCCGTCGCCATCGCCACCACCATTTTTAACCAACTACAAATAAAAACAAGTCAATCCATCAACCCCCGTTAATTGCTAGTGAGAATTATCTTTTTATCTCCAAGTGTGTCGCCCTTTTAGAAACAGAAGCAGCACATAAAGATGGCAGAAATCCTTAAAAAAAAAATAATCAACAACCGGAAGAATCAAGTTCTGTATGCTCTGACAAGATTGTCTAGAAAGAGACACAAGAGTAAAATGAAACCAATTTAAATAAGCCAGTACTACAATTCCCATTGGTCCAGAATGCTTTGTACAATGCAAAGGGACTTGGCAAGGACACAACTAGCACACCTACAGCTAAGCAAGGAGCAAAACCCTGCAAAATATGGCTGGCTACACCACAGCTCTCAGCCCGATCGAGGAATGTAGTTATCTGCAACTCAACTATATACAATTTTACACATTCGCACAGATAATACATGGTTACACCCCCACCCTCCCAAAAAAAAAAAAGTATATTACAATCCTATATATATAAACCAGAACGTCACTGTGGTACAAATCCCCTGGAGGATATTTCAAGTACTGGGAGAGAGCTAGCATAGGGAGGTCTGTTTTTTGATTATTATTATTAAATTTTTTTTTAAAGAGGAAATGCAAAATGCACCGCTTTTCAAAAATAGTACGCCGTGAAATGCATCCACTCCAAATTCCGCTTCTGACTGCGTGATCTCTCCGTCGTTTTATCGGTTATTGGATTGTAGGACTTAATTGTAGGTCTTCAGGTGCAGCTTTTATCTTTTAAATGGCTCGTAGTCCAAAGCAGAGGTGTTTCCCCCACCATCGCCAGGACGGACCGAGAGAGACAGAAGCTTCAGCTCTTAATCTTTCTCTCCATCTTCACTGCTCCCTGTTGAGGAAACAAAGTCATTACAATTACAAACACCTGGGAGAGAGTCTGCTTGTGGAAGGACCCTCTGAACCAGTGTTTATCAACCTTGGCCACTTGAAGATGGGTGGATTCCAACTCCCAGAATTCCCCAGCCATGCATGGAATTCCCCAGGTTTCTGGGAGTTGAAGTCCACACGTCTTCAAGTGGCCAAGGTTGATAAACACTGGTTTAAACTCTGCAGATTTTTTTTTTTTTTAGGCCTAAATTCGTTGTGGTAATTGGTAGCAGACTAAATTAATTGAAGTGAAAGGGGGAGAATCTTTAAAATTCCCTACGCAAAAGGTGTGCTGAAGGCAGCCACCCCATATGGATGGTGTAATAGTTTCCCCAAGGGCTGGAATCAGGCTTCCCCCCCCCCTTTCTTTGCAAGGGGCATTCTGATGTTCAAGGCGGTGTTCTCCACCTCCTATTACAAAACCCGCAACGTGGGCACACCTGCAAGCCTCCCAAGCGCCAACTATCTCAATCGCACACTTCAATGCCACTGCTGGGGGGACATCAAAGGAAGCTGCCCTATCTCGAACGCTGGACTTACCGGCTGCAAAAATTAACGCGGCTTATCTAATCAGCACCTCAGCCAAGTGCAAACAGCATTTCTCTAGGGCAGGGGTAGGCAACCTTGGCTCTTTTATGACTCGTGGACTTCAACTCCCAGAATTCCTGGCTCAGGAATTCTGGGAGTTGAAGTCCACGGGTCATAAAAGAGCCAAGGTTGCCTACCCCTGCTCTAGGGGATCGGAGCGCGTAGCCAAACACTCAGTGCCAGGCCATTTGGCACAGTAAAAATATGTCCCAGTTCCATGATTTTTTTTTTTAAAAAAAAATGAAAATGAGGCAAACGAAGAACCTGCTTTATCGATGTGTAGGAAACTCCTAGCTCTCAAGATCATGCTGGTGGGAAACACTCACCTCCCTGTTCGATGTCCGAGTCTGTAAGGTGAGTGAGCGAGAAGCTGGCGATGTTTGCGGGTGAGATAGAGAACCTGGAGTAAGGGGAAGGGCGGAACCAGTCCTGCTCGGGGCTTCGGGGGGGCGGTGGGGGAGAGAGATACTTGGAGGTCTGAAGAGAGGCCGTCTTGGAGCTGATGAGGGTGCTGGCTGCCTTTAAAATCACGGAGGGCCCGGGAGAAGGGAAGTCATCGTCCCACTCAAAACCTCCTGGAACAAGCAGATCACAGGGACATTTCAGACATGAGAAGAAGGACCTCTGATGTCCATTAAAACCCATCTAAACCCACGGTTCTTCTCTAGCAAGGATGCTTCAAACCAACAGCACAGTTCTAGCACTGATGACGTTACCTAGTTGGGTTACGAAACGTCTGCAAGAAAACAACCAGGCTCAGAGAGCATCAAGGACCCCTCATTTCAACCCCGAGCTATAAATATTCTCCTTTATTGGTAACCTGGTTAGAAAATGCCCTGATAAATAGGGGTTTCCAACAACCATTTAGCCTTCTGCGTGCAGAGTAAACCTGCGTATCGGCATCACCATTCTAGAGGGTGCTTATTTTGATGGATTTTGGAATTGTCAGATAAGGGAATAAAACAGTTTTAAAAAAAAGGCAAAGCTTGCTTGGATGTTAATAATAATAATAATAATAATAATAATAATAATAATAATAATAATAATAATAATAATAATAATAAAAGTTGGAAGGAACCTTGGAGGTCATCTAGTCTAACCTCCTGCTCAGGCAGGAAACCCTATACCATTTCAGGCAAATGGTTGCCAATCTTTTCTTAAAAACCTCGAATGTTGGAGCATTCACAACTTCTGGAGGCAGGTTGTTCCACTGGTTAATTGTTCTAACTGTCAGGAAGTTTCTCTTTAGTTCCAGGTTGCTTCTCTCCTTGGTGAGTTTCCACCCGTTGCTTCTTGTCCTGCCTTCAGGGGCTTTGGAGAAAAGCTTGACTCCCTCTTCTTTGGGGCAGCCCCTGAGATACTGGAACGCTGCTATCATGTCCCCCCTCGTCCTTCTGTTCGTTAAACTAGACATACCCAATTCCAGCAACCATTCCCTATATGTGATAAAGCAAGATCTGCTTGCCGGGAAAAATTGAGGTTTGGAGAAATTTAACTGGAAAACAAACCTTCTGCAGACGTTAAGAGGAACGGTGTTAGCTGGCAATGCCAAATCTTAGGGTTATCTGGTTAGGGGACCTATTTTTTTATACAATTCAAAACCAAGAGAAGCAGAATGGATACCTTCTTCGTCTGTAGAGCTTTCCGAACTGGTGAATTTATTCAAGTAACCAAAGCTGGCAGCAAGGGCGGGAGTGTGATTGGAGTTTGATTCAGCAATACGCTTTCCGAGCTCTTTGGTTGGCATTTCCTAAAAAAGGATTAAAAACAACAACAACACACAGCTAGCTTCTTACGGGTAGCTCGTTGAGCAACCGAAGGGACAACGGCACCGAAAAAGGTGACTTACGACCGTTTTTCACACAAGCATTATAGCCTCCCCTGTGGTCACGTGATCCAAATTCAGACGCTTGGCAACTGACGTGGATTTAGGATGGTTGCAGTGTCCCGGGATCACGTGATCCCTTTTTGTGACACACACCTGCCCGCCCCCCCCTCCGGATAAGCAATGGGGTAGGCAGATTCACTGTTACTAATTTAACAAGTGCAGTGTTTCACCTAACAACTGCAGCAAGAAAAAGACATAAAACGGGGCAACGCTCACTTAACTGTTTTTTGTGTTGTTTTTAACATGCTGTGAGCCGCCCTGAGTCCCGTGGGGAGAAGGGCGGCATATAAGTTAGTGCAAATAAATAAAATAAATAAAAATAAATAAACTGCCTTGCTTAGCATAGGAATGTTGAGCTTCAATGGTGGCCGTTAAGGCGAGGACTACCTGTCATTTTAATCACGTCGCAAGACGCGGCTTTTCAA
Organism: Protobothrops mucrosquamatus; assembly: GCF_001527695.2. Taxonomy (NCBI): domain Eukaryota; kingdom Metazoa; phylum Chordata; class Lepidosauria; order Squamata; family Viperidae; genus Protobothrops; species Protobothrops mucrosquamatus. The sequence continues at coordinate 78,615 of NW_015387392.1, forward strand.
GTCTCTTCGGGGAAACGAAGGTTTTGTAGAAACAGGGGAATCTTAAAATACTTAAAAGTACTTTCCCCAAGATGACTCTGTTGCTGCCTTGACCTCTCCTGTCCTTCTGTCACTTTTGAGGGACATGAACTGGACTGGACTGGGGTCTCACACCAAGCCAGGCTAATGACGTAGCGCTGAGTGTGCTCCTCTCTCTACGTGGGCACAGACAGTGGGCACAGACAGTGTAGAGTCTAATCTGTCTTCTTTACACAGGACATAGGTTTCTTCTGCCTTGCCTAGGCAGAAAAGGAAACCACCTTTTTTTTTAGAAGAGTCTATTCTGAAAGAACGGGGGGGGGGGGAGAGAAAAATGATACCTGATCAAAAAGATATAAAGTGACATCATCAAAGAACGTTACTGCTTTTTTCCCATTCTTCTGAAAGGCTTCGGTAGAATTATTCCCCTCCTGTTGCTTTGGCGGCTTCAACAAGCTTCTCAGATGCTTCCCATCGTCGCCGTCGCTAATGATCTCCGGCACTTGATGCGTCATAATATCCTCGTCGCTGTCCGAGCTCAGCCCCTGGAGATGGAAGGTCTTCATATCGTCCTCCGAATCGTCACTGTTTCCATCCTCCTCGTCCGCATCCTCTTCGTCTAAGGAGCCATCCAGCATCCCAGACACGTCAAGCTTACCGAGGTATTTTCCTTCAATGTCTGGTTCTTTCAGCTTATGGCCTTCAAGCTGACCCAAGATGGACGTTTCAAAGGTTTCTGGAGCACCGTACAAGGTGGGCATGAGCTTCAGATCACCCTCGGGGGAAAAATCTGCCGTACTGGTGCCTGTGCAGGAGACACTTTTAGGGAAAGCCTCATATATTTCATCTTCAACTATGCGTTCTAGGTCAGGGAGCTGCGGCAACGAAGCTGTGTCCTCGGTTTTACGAAGCCACTCCTGTTTCCTTTCGTCAAACTCGTGCTCTTCTCCATCCACATCCCGCGGTGAGGTCAAGTCCTGGATGAACTGATAATTAGCTACTTCATTGCTGCTTAAAGCATTTTCTACATTCCCAGCTTTTTCCATTTCAAAGGAATCCAGGTGGTCCTTGGCTAATACTGTTGGCTTTTGGGATGGATTCGTGACCTCCGATTTCTTATCTACCTCGGAATCGTTATCGGAAAAATAGGCCGAATCTCTATATGAATTATGGGTGCCCTCCAGAACCGTTTGGGTTGTTTCAAAATTATCCACCTTGGTTGGGTCGGCGTAAGAATTGACCTCTGCAGACACGATGATCACGGGGTTCTCCTGCAAAAGATCTCCCCCGGCGCTAGATAAAGCCGATTCGCTAGAATTGCTGCCCAGAAGATGTGACGTCCATTCGGGAGATTCTAGATTTTCCGTTTCATAGCCGCTATCGGCGGGTTTATCGGGGGGCAGACATTTCTGAGGGCTCTCTGGCTCAAAGGATTCTAAACCTTCGTTAATGTCTAATGTCTCAAACGAGTCTGGTGTATCGACCAGTTGTCCCAGGCTTGGGGTTGACCCCGAGGAACTGTCTTCTAGTAGGCTGTCGTGACTGATACGATCTGTGGGCAGAAGACCCTCTCTGTCAGACCTTTGAACTTGAGACGTTCTACCACTTCCCTTTAGATCGTCGGCGTTATCTTCTTCTGATTTCTTAGAGTTTATTTCATGGCTCAGCTCCCAGGAACGAGGGCTGTGTTGAAGTTCCTGTTTATTTTCCTCGCTTTTTTCTTGAGCACTGAGTGTGACGCCAGGACATGAGCTGAGGCCATCGGTCTGGTTTTTGACCTGGGTTGAACCAGGTTCAGAAACTTCTTTCATTCCAATGCAAGAAGCAGCAGGATTCTGGGTAGAGTTATCTCCAACTACTCGGTTAGGAGGGCTTGTCCCAGGGCTAGAAAAGGAGAACAGGAGCTGCTTATCTATCACAGGGGAACCAGGAAGTGCCCCTATCTGCCCAAGAAAGTCCTTTTTAGTGTCGTGAACTTTCCCACTCATGTTACATTCAACTCCCAAAGAGTTCATCTTTGGTGGGTCTGGTTTATGTGCTCTACCCAGATCGCCACCACTTTCGTTCCTCGCTGTCTGCTTTAAGAGATTCCTCTCCTGAAGAAAAAGGAAGTTGTCAGATAGCTCCTCTAAAGTCAGCTGGCTAAGTTCAGACTCCTGTGAAATATCTTCCTGCAAGTAATCATTTTGAGAAGCGAGCGGCGAGCTTTCCTTCTTGGGCAGGCCACGGGTAGATTCCTCAGGATCTGAGAATGAAATTGCCTGCAGCTCCAGACGAATATCATTTATCTCAGCTAAATCAAGTTTACCAAGTCTACCGTTTGCCAATTGTTCATTTCTGTCAACGCCGCCATTTGGGGAAGGGTCAACCGGGCCAGCCCTGTGCAAATCCTCTTCCTTGGGATCTGTATTATTACAGAAAATATCCCTGTCGGTGGTAGATTCAGCAGCAAAGTGTTCTAGGACCACAACGTGACCCTTTTTGTCGTTCAGGACTTCAGAACTGTCCACTTCTGTTGTCCATTCAGCCACCTGGTGGTCAAAGTTGAGGCTACTGCGGCCTCCAATCTTTTCTTCCAACTGGATGTAATAATCACTTCCCACCGAAGGCTTGCGGGCGTTGAACACAGGAAGTTCTCCAGGCACCAGCAGGGAAACTTCCTGTCCACTTTCAATCTGAGCTCCAGGCCCTTGCTCGGTCAGTGTGTTCTCAAAAACCTCCACCGGGAAGAAGATGTTTGTGTAAGTCTTGGTTTCAACGGGGTTTGACTGACTGCATTCGAAGTGGTCGTGCTTGGCTGCCTCCCAGATGTACTCAAAGTTGAGTCCTCGGCTCGTTTCGGTTACCGTGAGAACCTCCTCCATCTCGCGGCCAAACCGGCTGCCGTTGAAATGATCCAGGATCGGGAAGGCAGAGCTCCCCAAAGGCTCTCGGTTTGAAATGTTCGGCTTGAGGTCATTCCACTGTTCAGGATCGATTACGGAATCCCTTCGGCTTTGCATGCAGAGATAGACTAAAAGCTTGTGGACTTCCTCGGCCGTGGCGCGCTTTTCCGGAGACAGCCAGCAGAACTGCAGAACTTCATACCTGTAAGGATGAGATTTCAAGTACGGTTTGTAATAAGGGTATTACGCCAGGGCAAGCGTTCTTTTGACATTTTTTTAAAGTGACTTTGCTTTTCAAAATGATCTTAGCTGGAAAGTTTTTATTGTTTAACTAGCTGTAGAAATTACAAGCCAGAGAACAACTTGAACCCCAGGGAGACAATCCACAAATGACCCTTATCTCAGCTCCTTCCTTCCTTCCTTCCTTCCTTCCTTCCTTCCTTCCTTCCTTCCTTCCTTCCTTCCTTTTATCCTTCCCTCTACTTCCCTTCCTTCCTTCTTCTCTCCTTCCATCTACTTTCTTTCCTTCCCTCCCTCCCTCCTTTTCGTTTCTTCCTTTCTTCCTTTCTTCCTTCCTTCTTCTGTTTTCTTCCTTCCTTTCCTCCCTCCCTTTCCTTCCTTCCTTCCTTCCTTCCTTCCTTCCTTCCTTCCTTCCTTCCTTCCTTCCTTCCTTCCTTCCTTCCTTCCCTTTCCTTTCCTTTCCTTTCCTTTCCTTTCTTCCCTCCCTCCCTCCCTCCCTCTCCCCCCTATCATTTGTAGGCTAACAAAATGCTTCAAGCTTTTTGAACCACACTGAAACTCTTATTTTACAACAGAGCTCGACTGAAAGTAAAAAAAAATAGGGTGTTTTTACCATCGATCAGAATAGGGCTGCTCAAGCGGCGGTTCCGACAGCTTGGTCTGTTTCTCTTTGATGACTTGCGTCAAAACTTCCTCGTCAGAGAGATCGGAGTAAGGCTTTGTGGCGCCACTGAAAAGTTCCCACAGTGTCACTCCCAGGGCCCTGCAGAAAGAGGAGGCTTCAGTAAGATGTCAGTTCACGACAGGGCTCGTGGGATCCCAGCTTTTTTGCCCCGGGTTGTTCAGACTTTCAGAAGGATTCGCTACTTAGAGTAGGCTGGAACAAATATGAGGAGCTGACTCACGTTGTGCCTCTCTGTGTCACAAAAGGCTGTAGTGGAGAGGGTCTTCAGTTGTAAAATGCAGCTGGGGGTGGGGGGGACTTAATTGGGTGGACTGGATGAAAAGTCCTTAGGAGGAGAGTCTTGTTTACAGTGGTAGATTTTATTGGTTTGGTTGATCAGTATCTAGAAATTTTTATCATCCAATAATTATGACAAATAAATTAAGAGTTACTGAGACCGTGAACATCACCTTATGGAATCATGGTTGATTTTGTGATCTATGAATCCACATTCCACCACCACCACCACCCTTGTTATAACTTGGCCATTTTCCTACCAGACGTTGCTGTATTTCGTGTGTTCGGCTGTTAGCAACCGATCCTGAAAGCTGGTCACTAGTTCTGGAGCTGTCCATCGGAGGGGCACGAGTTTGTTTTCGTCTGCTTCAATATAATCTTCCTAGTAGGAAAGGACATTCAAAAGTATGTCTTTAAGGGAAGGCCATATCGAAAGGAATTAACCGCCTTTCGTTCTGTTTAGCTGCACCCGCCCTTGGGTCTATTTTCCACGATTGAAAAGGTGTCCCGGGAATTAGAAACCCCTTCCTTGTTTTTTTTTCAGAACTGAAAGAGCAGCACAAGAATATTATAAAGAGTTAACAAAACGAGAAGGAAAATGTTGGTGGTCTCTGAACTTAGTTGTTTTCTTGCAGACGTTTCATTGCCCAACTAGGGAACGTCATCAGTGTTAGAAGGGAGTGGGGTTTGCTCTGTCTCTCCCTTCTAGCACTGATGATGTTCCCTAGTTGGGTCATGAAACGTCTGCAAGAAAACAATCAAGCTCAGGGAGCACCAAGGACCCCACAGTCTTCCTCCTCCTCTTCCTCCCTCCTCCTCCTCCTCCTCTTCTTCTTCTTCTTCCTCCTCCTCCTCCTCCTCCTCCTCCTCTTCTTCTTCTTCCTCCTCCTCCTCCCCCTCCTCCCTTCTAGCACTGATGATGTTCCCTAGTTGGGTCATGAAACGTCTTTAAGAAAACAACCAAGCTCAGAGAGCACCAAGGACTTCACAGTCCTCCTCCTCCATCATCCCCACTCCCTTCTAGCACTGATGATGTTCCCTAGTTGGGTCTTGAAACGTCTGCAAGAAAACAACCAAGCACAGAGAGCACCAAGGACTCCACAGTCCTCCTCCTCCTCCTCCTCCATCATCCCCACTCCCTTCTAGTACTGATGATGGTATCTAGTTGGGTCATGAAAGGTCTGCAAGAAAACCACCAAGCTCAGAGAGCACCAAGGACCCTACAGTTCAACCCTGAGCTACACACATTCTCTTCTCTCAGTTAAAAAAAAAAAATGTTATTGGGCATACTGTATTCTCGTAGCATTTTCTGGAATGTGGTCTTCAGAGGTAAGCAATATGGGAATTCTTTCCCCCCTGAAGGAAAATGCAACTGTCTCATTAAGCTGGGTCCAGACTGGATTAGAATGGGGTGGAGTAGGGGGATATATTTGCACACACACCCCTTTCATTGCCCTGAGTCAACACGGACCCGGAACAGACCAATGTCAGCAAAACCAATTAGGAAGAGAAGAATGGAGGTGCTTCAGTGTAGCTTGGCAATTTCTAATAATTACTTGCAAGTCAGTATCAGCCCACATATAAATGTATTGGATAGTACAGGATAACATCCAACAACTGAGCAGCAGGGTTTTAAATAAAAATTCAATTCTGTCAAAATCAGGTCTTCTAAATGGGTTGACTTACCTTGTACCTACTGAATCCTATTCCGTAATCTCCGATTTTTACGTTTAAATCAGACGTAAGGAAGCAATTCCTTAAAGCTAAATCTCTGTAAAAAAAAATAATAATAATAACAACAGAGGAATATCGCAGTGAGAAAAACCGAAATCTCAATACAAGATGAAATGAGAAAATTCAGGAGCGTAACCAATGCTACTAAAAGCCTATTTTTTGAGAACGTGAGGTTAGATTTCAGCTTTAAATCCAGCTTGGTTCTCAAGTGCCATAGCAACAGCCATTCAACGTGTTATATTTGCCTCGCTATTTTAAACCTGAATGATCATCAGCATTGTGTTGCAAATAGATTTTCTGCTTCTTGGCCAGCATCCTTTGAGTCAGAGATCTTAGGTCAACCTTAGCAAACAGTGCCATCTGGAGCAATGTTTCTCAATCTTGGTAACTCTAAGAAAAGTCTGGACTTCAACTCCCAGAATTCCCCAGCTATCCATGACACTCGACTTCGGTAAGGCTACGTGTCAAAGAACCACCACGGCGTTCAGGGTTTCAAGACTTACCCATGCACAAAATTGTGTTTGTGCATCGTGACAAGTCCCGCCACAATCTCACAGGCCATCCTCTGTAGCAGCATTATTTGAGAATCTCCTTTAATGTTATCTTGCTCGTTGCAAAGATAGGCTTTTAGGTCACCCTGTAAAACCAATTTGAGGATGGTTATAAACAGCCTCTCCTGCCAGATACTTTAACCAAACAGCAACTAAACACATAGTTTAACACTTGCCCATCAACAACATCACTAGCAGTAGTTATAAATAAACGGATACTTAAGAGAGAGCACTGTCATTAAATTTCAAGTCCCCTAAGGTGCCATACAAGAGACACACAAAAACATGCTGGTCCTTAATTAAAGCCACCCAGCAGTTAAATTTCACGGCTGGATATGAAACATTGTGGTTTAAAATTGTAGGAAGGTGAAAAAGTATGTCCATCACTCTTCTTTGGGAGAAAAAAGGATGAGGAATTAAGAGAGAAAAAAATATAAGTAAGAAAAGTAAAGTAGCAGTTGTGATGATTGGGCAAAGAAAACTTACACTTGGGCTTTGCAATGCTTGTCAGTTCCCCAATAATAGTTCAAGTCTTCTGGAATCTTTTAAAAGGGAAATACTATATCCAGAAACATGTCATTAACACCCATGATTTACTGTAGATGAAATCAGAATCTGCCCCAGAGAAATAAGTTACAACACAGACACACAACGATATGTTTCAGCCACAAAAGCACTTCAGTCAATATTTAATTGTCTGAAGACTTAAAAGGTTACAAAGTCCGGAATAACAGAAAAATATTTCCTAGGGGCCAAAAAGACATTAGCAGGACATTAAGCTGGCTGGAAAAGTGAAAGAAACACTGAACAGAACTGACTAGGGGGCAGTGCAACACTAGAGAGAAAAAAAAAGACAATTTTCCAGGCTGCTGTAAAGTCTAAATAAAGTCCATTTATTCGTTTTTAAAACCAATTACTTTTCTTAGATCCCTTGACTCTAAATGCATCATTGGGTTTGGCCAGTCTAAAGAAAAGAAGAAATAGGGGCGACATGATAGCAGTGTTCCAGTATCTGAGGGGCTGCCACAAGGCAGAGGGGGCCAGGTTGTTCACCAAAGCACCAGATGAAAACTGATCAAAGAGAGAAGCAACCTGGAATTAAGGAGAAACTTCCTAACAGTGAGGACAATCAACCAGGGGAACTCCTTGCCTCCAGAAATCGTGGGCGCTCCATCACTGGAGGTTTTTAAGAAGAGACTGGACAATCACCTGTCTGAGACGGTGTAGGTTCTCCTGCTTGAGCAGGGGGCTGGACTAGAAGACCTCCAAGATCCCTTCCAGCTTTATTCTACTCTAATTCTATTCTATTCTAATTCCGGGGGAAAGGCATAGCCCTAGGACATTACTGCTCAAAGCACAGCATGCAGCAGCCTTTCTGTTTTTGAATTTAATTACAGGTTCTCTTTCTCATCAGCAAACAGAGAGGCAGGCAGACAGGGCAAAGCTATATTTGCTTCGGATACTGACGTCCCAGAGGACGCAAGGGCTCCCCCGGGAACAGCTCCAGAGTAATCCTGGTTAATTAGCTACGGAGAGCTTAAGGTGACATCTTTCTAATCTTTGACAAGTTCATTCATGACAGCTTTAGTGTCAAGGTTTCAACAAGACATCTCAGAAAGGCATTATGGGTAGTCCTTCCTTTAGCGACTATGTGAAGTTATGACGGTGCTTTCAGATCTTTGGGCTGGGCACTAACTGCTCCAGCCAATACCGGCACCGCCTTACGGGGAACTGAAACAGCACATCCACTTTACAATGCAAATCTCTGCTCACCATTCGTCATTCTATCAACAAGGAATTTGGTGTGCCGATGGGCCACATATCATCGGCTAATTTATTACAGCTATTAAACTGGTTACTACCCTATTTTTAACCTGGGGTAACCTCCTCCATGACGACAGGGGGGAAAAAACCACACCATTAGTTAATTATAGATTAAATGGGACCGTGTAAGCTTACTACACAATCATCCTGGACAAAAGGAGAGTAGAGAGCAATTGCTGGTTTAGAAAAAGACCAGAAAATCTTAAAATAGGCTCCTGCCTATTTCTTGGACAGCAATGGGGACTAACAAGTAAGTACTGGAGAAATAAGACCAGATGTGTCACTAGAAGGCAAAATCACGAAACTGCATCTCACTTCCTTTGGCCACGTCAGGTGTGGGGGAATTCACTGGAGAAAACCATTATGTTTGGGAAAGTTAGCGGTAAAAGGAAACCAGACCGTCAAAGAACACAGTGGGTGGCTGAAGACCATCAGAGCTGACACCAGCCAGAGTGTCAAACAACTCAAAGAAGCAGTGCAAGATTGGAAGATGTGGAAAAACCAGGCCCATAGAATCGCCAAGAGTCGGACACAACTGAATGGAGAAGAAGAAGAGGAAGAGGAAGAGGAAGAGGAAGAGGAAGAGGAAGAGGAAGAGGAAGAGGAAGAGGAAGAAGAAGAAGAAGAAGAAGAAGAAGAAGAAGAAGAAGAAGAAGAAGAAGAAGAAGAAGAAGAAGAAGAAGAAGAAGAAGAAGAAGAAGAAGAAGAAGAAGAAGAAGACGACGACCTTGAAGGTCATCTAGTCCAACCCCCTGCTCAGGCAGGAAACCCTATACCATTCCAGACAAATGGCTGTCCAGTCTCTTCTTAAAAACCTCCAGTGTTGGAGCATTCACAACCTCTGGAGGCAGGTTGTTCCACTGGTTAATTGTTCAGACTGTCGGGAAATTTCTCCTTAGTTCTAAGTTGCTTCTCTCTCTGATATCTAGATAAATTAATTAGATCTAAGATAAATGAGAACATGCCCACCGATACTGACAAAGCAGGCCAGGTTTACCACTTTAAAATTCTGCTCCAACCCCTTCTAAATGCCAACGCCAGCGGCCACATGGGAATGTGATTGTCTAGCAAAGTAACCAGGACTCATCTGCTTAAGTCAGAAGACGCTTTTACCACCTCATTTCGCCAATGTTCCTGCGTGCAGTTGTAGCTATAAATGTATGTGTTCGCTGAGGGCTGAGGGGCACAAATGCAAATTAACACTAGCACCACCTCCCACTCTTTTTCTCACTTACAAAAGCTACCCTCGTCTCGTATATTTGCAACCAGGGAAGTGTTTTTTCGCAGCTGCTGTATATTATGTTCTTCTGCTTCCAAGACAAGCTTGAATTGGACTAAAACAGACAGCAATGTCTTCCAATGGCCATTAATTAAAAGAGCAGCAGGTATGCTTATGGACTCCAGCCCCCTTTATATGCAAAGTTCATTGCATTACACTGCATCCAAGTCCTTGTATGAATTATGGGCACGGAATCAAAGTCCGGAACCATTGGCGTTTCTGAAGCTGTTTTGTGTGAACAGGAAAAAAGTGCTTTCGGTTAGGTTTAACATGCCAACGCTGCTTGCAAACGAGCTGAAATGATCAGAACTGTGAAAACACACAGATGCACATACAATATATCCAGACAGTATGCATTTTTCACAAGAAAAAAGAAAAAAAAAAGATAATGCCAGTTTATTTTACACAACCGCTGTCGCCTTCCTCAGAGGCCAGGAAATTAAACGAAAAAGAATTAGCACTGGATATCTCTAGAGATGCAAGAAATCATTACAGAATTAGCATAAAGAGGCCAGACTGACCTAGATCTATGTATTTCACAGGTATGTGTGTGTAAGTTAAAAAAAATGAATCTGGAAGGGCAGGGGTAGCTTTGCTAGGAAATGCAATTGTCCTATGTCACTGAATAGTGATTGTAACACATTTTGGCTGCAGGCAAATGCATCAAAGCATTTAAAATGTGTTAGAGGAGCAACCTGCCTTGCAAAATAACCTTAGCAGATCTCCAACTGACCTTTATTCTATTTTGTCAGACCAGTTCATTGTTTCTACTGTCCACTTGGCTTGTTTATTCTAGCTACCTGGAATCCAGGCAAGCCACAAGGGTTCAGATGAAGCCGTGGACAAATACAACAGGTCATCTGGCATTCCTTTCACCTAAGACTACCACCGAATGGTGCTTCCTTCCTCAGCTCGCTGCTCCAGGGGAAGAAAGGAAAAAAACAAAACAAAACAAAAAAAACCCCTTCCTCAACTTTGCAGAATTTCTAAGGGAACCATCAGCAAGATGGACATCGAACTCAAAATGGATCGCGACTGATATTTCATTGACTCACCAGGTCACAAAATTCAAATACCAACAGATAAGGAATGGCTTCCACGTATTGGCTGGTACAGCGGAGAACATTGGGATGCTGAAGGATACTGTAAAGAAAAATCCAGAAAGTAAATATTTGTATTTGTGGCTTGTGACATTCAAAACCTGGGTGGGAAAGGAGAATTATTCTCCGTCCGCTGATGTATCGGAAAAGATTTTTAAATTTAAAACACCATGAAACATTTTGCAGCGGCTCGCACTGTTAGCAAACATCTACACGTCTTTGCAATGTTCCTCCTATTCCCATTTGTCAGCTAACCAAAGCTCTAGGCTCACCTTCCTACAATTAAACCTGGCTTGAGATTTTTGGGAATGGGTGAAGTGCCCGGTTGGGCAGGCCAAGTTCGTTACTGCTCTTCTGCTTGCTCCAAATGTACCCTTAGCAAAGGCCGAGGAGGCTACTTACAAATATGGCTCCCCATATCTCAAAAACCGCTCCTGTTCCTTGAGATTCGCAGTGGCTTTCAACTCCTTCACAATGACTCTGGTTACGCTAGTGCCGGTGTAAACCTCCCCCAGCAGAACCTGGAACAAAAGAATTAAATCTCAGTTCCACTTCAGAGAGAAGAACAATCCTGGCATGCAATGGCCGGCTAGGGAATTCTGGGAGTTGAAGTCCACGAGTCTTAGTTGGCAAGCTTGGATACACCTGAGGTAAATCTACTGTATTTTAATGAGTTAGGGGTCATGCTGGCTGGGGAATTCTGGGAGTTGAAGTCCACAGGTCTTAAAAGTTGCCAAGGTTGGACACCCCTACCCTAAAGCTTCTGACCACAAAGATGGCCAGCTTATACTTCACAACTGATTCAAGAGATTTGTTCTTGTGGGTTCACTTTTACCATTAAAAATATTTTTTAAGGGAAAGGTAAGCGAAGAGAATAATAATCAGGATGCAGATGTCTTACCTTCCCAAACCAGCCATTTCCTATTTCTTGGATGTAATTGAGATTCTGACGAGCCACCTGAGATTTCAGATCTTCTGTGGTGTAAAGAAAGCAAATACGTTCAAAGAAGCAGTCACAAAATTTGCCTAGATAAAACCATTTTTCAAAGAAATCCAATATAACTCTTATGTTACAATACAGCCGGACAAAATCATAATTGTCCTATCAGTCTGAAGCCACAGCACTCTCCGTGTCTCGTTTCCAACATCTGCTCTGAGATATGGGGTGAGATCAGAAACTATTCTGTTGAGGTAACAGCATCTGCCAGAGGAACGAGACCACTGGACACAACCCAACATTTGTATTCCTTCCCTACAGTATAAGCAGCACTACTAATAATGTTATGAATCAATCTATTCCGATTCCACTGAGTATTGTAGGAAGAGAGAAAATNAGAAGAAGAAGAAGAAGAAGAAGAAGAAGAAGAAGAAGAAGAAGAAGAAGAAGAAGAAGAAGAAGAAGAAGAAGAAGAAGAAGAAGAAGAAGAAGAAGAAGAAGAAGAAGAAGAAGAAGAAGAAGAAGAAGAAGAAGAAGAAGAAGAAGAAGAAGAAGAAGAAGAAGAAGAAGAAGAAGAAGAAGAAGAAGAAGACCTTGAAGGTCATCTAGTCCAACCCCCTGCTCAGGCAGGAAACCCTATACCATTCCAGACAAATGGCTGTCCAGTCTTTCTTAAAAACCTCCAGTGTTGGAGCATTCACAACATCTGGAGGCAGGTTGTTCCACTGGTTAATTGTTCTGACTGTCGGGAAATTTCTCCTTAGTTCTGAGTTGCTTCTCTCTCTGATATCTAGATAAACTAATTAGATCTAAGATAAATGAGAACATGCCCACCGATACTGACAAAGCAGGCCAGATTTACCACTTTAAAATTCTGCTCCAACCCCTTCTAAATGCCAACGCCAGCGGCCACATGGGAATGTGATTGTCTAGCAAAGTAACCAGGACTCATCTGCTTAAGTCAGAAGACGCTTTTACCACCTCATTTCGCCAATGTTCCTGCGTGCAGTTGTAGCTATAAATGTATGTGTTCGCTGAGGGCTGAGGGGCACAAATGCAAATTAACACTAGCACCACCTCCCACTCTTTTTCTCACTTACAAAAGCTACCCTCGTCTCGTATATTTGCAACCAGGGAAGTGTTTTTTCGCAGCTGCTGTATATTATGTTTTTCTGCTTCCAAGACAAGCTTGAATTGGACTAAAACAGACAGCAATGTCTTCCAATGGTCATTAATTAAAAGAGCAGCAGGTATGCTTATGGACTCCAGCCCCCTTTATATGCAAAGTTCATTGCATTACACTGCATCCAAGTCCTTGTATGAATTATGGGCACGGAATCAAAGTCTCGGAACCATTGGCGTTTCTGAAGCTGTTTTGTGTGAACAGGAAAAAAGTGCTTTCGGTTAGGTTTAACATGCCAACGCTGCTTGCAAACGAGCTGAAATGATCAGAACTGTGAAAACACACAGATGCACATACAATATATCCAAACTATGCATTTTTCACAAGAAAAAAGAAAAAAAAAGATAATGCCAGTTTATTTTACACAACCGCTGTCACCTTCCTCAGAGGCCAGGAAATTAAACGAAAAAGAATTAGCACTGAATATCTCTAGAGATGCAAGAAATCATTACAGAATTAGCATAAAGAGGCCAGACTGACCTAGATCTATGTATTTCACAGGTATGTGTGTGTAAGTAAAAAAAAATGAATCTAGAAGGGCAGGGGTAGCTTTGCTAGGAAATGCAATTGTCCTATGTCACTGAATAGTGATTGTAACACATTTTGGCTGCAGGCAAACGCATCAAAGCATTTAAAATGTGTTAGAGGAGCAACCTGCCTTGCAAAATAACCTTAGCAGATCTCCAACTGACCTTTATTCTATTTTGTCAGACCAGTTCATTGTTTCTACTGTCCACTTGGCTTGTTTATTCTAGCTACCTGGAATCCAGGCAAGCCACAAGGGTTCAGATGAAGCCGTGGACAAATACAACAGGTCATCTGGCATTCCTTTCACCTAAGACTACCACCGAATGGTGCTTCCTTCCTCAGCTTGCTGCTCCAGGGGAAGAAAGGAAAAAAACAAAACAAAACAAAAAAAACCCCTTCCTCAACTTTGCAGAATTTCTAAGGGAACCATCAGCAAGATGGACATCGAACTCAAAATGGATCGCGACTGATATTTCATTGACTCACCAGGTCACAAAATTCAAATACCAACAGATAAGGAATGGCTTCCACGTATTGGCTGGTACAGCGGAGAACATTGGGATGCTGAAGGATACTGTAAAGAAAAATCCAGAAAGTAAATATAAAGACCAGGAACGATTATTTGTATTTGTGGCTTGTGACATTCAAAAAAGGAGAATTATTCTCCGTCCGCTGATGTATTGGAAAAGATTTTAAAACTTAAACACCATGAAACATTTTGCAGCGGCTCATGCAATGTTCCTCCTATTCCCATTTGTCAACTAACCAGAGCTCTAGGCTCACCTTCCTACAATTAAACCTGGCTTGAGATTTTTGGGAATGGGTGAAGTGCCCAGTTGGGCAGGCCAAGTTCGTTACTGCTCTTCTGCTTGCTCCAAATGTACCCTTAGCAAAGGCCGAGGAGGCTACTTACAAATATGGCTCCCCATATCTCAAAAACCGCTCCTGTTCCTTGAGATTTGCAGTGGCTTTCAACTCCTTCACAATGACTCTGGTTACGCTAGTGCCGGTGTAAACCTCCCCCAGCAGAACCTGGAACAAAAGAATTAAATCTCAGTTCCACTTCAGAGAGAAGAACAATCCTGGCATGCAATGGCCGGCTAGGGAATTCTGGGAGTTGAAGTCCACGAGTCTTAGTTGGCAAGCTTGGATACACCTGAGGTAAATCTACTGTATTTTAATGAGCTAGGGGTCATGCTGGCTGGGGAATTCTGGGAGTTGAATTCCACGAGACTTAAATCGCTAAGCTTGGATACACCTGAGGTAAATCTACTGTATTTTAATGAGTTAGGGGTCATGCAGGCTGGGGATTTCTGGGAGTTGAAATCCACGAGTCTTAAAGTTGCCAAGCTTGGATACACCTGAGGTAAATCTACTGTATTTTAATGAGTTAGGGATCATGCTGGCTGGGGAATTCTGGGAGTTGAAGTCCACGAGACTTAAATCACTAAGCTTGGATACACCTGAGGTAAATCTACTGTATTTTAATGAGTTAGGGGTCATGCTGGCTGGGGAATTCTGGGAGTTGAGGTCTTAAAAGTTGCCAAGCTTGGACACCCCTACCCTAAAGCTTCTTACCACAAAGATGGCCAGCTTATACTTCACAACTGATTCAAGAGATTTGTTGTTGTGGATTCACTTTTACCATTAAAAATATTTTTAAGGGAAAGGTAAGCGAAGAGAAGAATAATCAGGATTCAGATGTCTTACCTTCCCAAACCAGCCATTTCCTATTTCTTGGATGTAATTGAGATTCTGACGAGCCACCTGAGATTTCAGATCTTCTGTGGTGTAAAGAAAGCAAATACGTTCAAAGAAGCAGTTGCAAAATTTGCCTAGATAAAACCATTTTTCAAAGAAATCCAATATAACTCTTATGTTACAATACAGCCAGACAAAATCATAATTGTCCTGTCAGTTTGAAGCCACGGCACTCTCCGTGGCTCGTTTCCAACATCTGCTCTGAGATATGGGGTGAGATCAGAAACTATTCTGTTGAGGTAACAGCATCTGCCAGAGGAACGAGACCACTGGACACAACCCAACATTTGTATTCCTTCCCTACAGTATAAGCAGCACTACTAATAATGTTATGAATCAATCTATTCCGATTCCACTGAGTATTGTAGGAAGAGAGAAAATTCCGAGGCTGGGTTCATGCCACCCATTAAACTCTAAGTAAATGGGTTAACAGAACATAAAAGCTGTAGTTATATAATGGATTACACTCAAACAATATTCTATATCAGGAGTCTGCAACCTTGACAACTTTAAGACTTGTGGACTTCAGCTCCCAGAATTCCTCAGCCAGCTATGCTGAAGTTCACAAGTCTTAAAGTTGTCAAGGTTGCAGACCCCTGTTCTAAATAATGGCCCTAGCACAATGGCCGGTTTCATATTGTATACGGAGACAATAGCGGGGGTTCCACACCCCTATTTTAGCTATCTTTCCATGTTCTGCAAATACAGTGGTCCCAGGCTTCTTTTCTCTTGTGTTTGGAAGATTATCCCACCATTCCACATGCCATCTGTGTAGTTGTGAACACAGCATCCAGCTTCCAGGGGAGAAGAAGTGATTTCAGTGGCTTTGTGTTCTTTTTCTCATCACTGTGGCTTTCAAGATAGAAAACCCCAAACAAAATAAGAGACAAATTTCCTATCCGCCAGAAACTGGCACAAGCTAATCCCATTCATGTTTAGAAAAAAAGCTGTTAATTACACTGTAAATCAGCAGGATCCAGCTAATTATAATAATAATAATAATAAAGTTGGAAGGGACCTTGGAGGTCATCGAGTCCAACCCCCTGCTCAGGCGGGAAACCCTACACCATTTCAGACAAATGGCTGTCCAGTCTCCTCTTAAAAACTTCCAGTGTTGGAGCTACTTCTGTCTTTACCACCCAACAGGGTATACTGGAGTGTAAGCCACACCGAACACAGCCAGAGTTCAGAGTTTAATGATCATCCGTTCTACTTAAATGGGATTTTTTTCCCAAAAGGACATCCACAGTATTTAACTAACAGCTTGACCAAGTCCTCCTTCATGTTGCATCCATTGTCAAGGATTATAACAAGTCCCTGTGCTGGGGCACAACAGCCTGGCTGGGATCCAAAACCTCAAAATGAAGCCGGTCTACTTCTCTCAATCATACACAAGATTGTATCTGTGCCTGGGACAGCAAGAAGAAACGTCACAGAACCAACTGGTGCCATAATGGAATACTGGAGGAGACAGGAGAGGAAGGGCAAGCATCTGATAGGGATCATCATACCTGTTGGAAGTTGGAATTGGGATGGAGCTGGGAGAGAAGCACTGGGCACCGTGAGTGTAAACACCTCCGCTGGAGACTGAATTGTTGGGGTGTCTTCTGCGGGCGGGGTGAAGTCTAGTTCATCATCAAAATTGTCTTCAAATTCCTACAAAGGCAGAGAGATTGGCAGACTAACATACACATGCCCGACACAAAGAACTGATTTGCATAGGACAGGCCAAACCCAGTTTATAAGTCTAGATGGATCATAGACATCAAGCGCTCCTAGGCCCATTAGTCATGCTATAATGCCATGTTTTATTGGTGGATGCACATAAAAACAAAAAGATTAGTCAACTTGGGGTTTGTTTAGGGCAGTGTTTCTCAACCTCAGCAATCTTAAGACATGTAGGCTTCAACTCCCAGAATTTCCCAGCCAGCCCTGAAGTTCACACATTTTAAAATTGCTAAGGCTGAGAACTTTGATGTAGGGTGTTTCATTCAACACATGATGTGTTTCTTGAATAGACTGTGGCCTACCAGATGCTGGTTAACCTCCCTCACTAGTTATGACTACTGGAAACAGATATTCAGCCAACCAGAGATACAGAATAACAGAGTTGGATCTTATCCTTTGTGAGGTTAGTACCTATACTTGCACGGACTTGCAGATCTTACCGTTCCAACATCTATTTATTATTTATTTATTGCGAAATTTATTTGCTGCCCATCTCGTGTCAAAGCATAACAGGAACAAGATCAAAACAAATATCTCCCCCGATAGTTCACAGGTAAGATGAACATTTTTCTCTTTGGCCAAAAGGATGGTTTTAATTGCTATATCACCTTCAAAGGTTTTTACACATTTTAAGACACAAGAATAGTAATGCGTCGCTAAAACGCAGCATCGAGATGCAAAGTTACATTTCGCCGTAGCACAAAAATAACTTCACGCCAACCGTAAGTAACACTAAAAATATATTCATGGCTTAAGCTGCACATGGGTCTGGCTTGCCAAAAAGGTTTTGCTTTGCTTTTTTACACTGAAGTTAGTTTGGAGAAATCAGGCTTGATTGGCAAAACACATCATGCACCATATAACAACATAGTTCTTTGAAAAACCGTATTTTTGTCAGCCGTGGATGCTGCACAAGCCAATCTTAATTTAGCTGCAAAACCTTTTAGCCTGGAATGTAAAGAGAATAAGAAGGGTCAAATTCTGCCACCAGGGAAACTTCGGAAGATGAAAATGGTCTTTTAACCTTTGATCCACTGTACTGAAGGCAATTTATGATTTATGATTCTGCCTTGTTATTCTTCTACATCGCCCAAAACAAAAGACGGGCAAAGTTGTGTGGTTCCAGCCATTCTTTCTTATTTATTGATTGAGGGAAATGGACCTAGGCCATTTTTAGCGCCTCTTAATGATGGTAAGTCACGTAGATAGCAGCTGAACAATACAAACATGACGGTTCCCCTATTCCAATCAGCAGCAAAAATGTTGTGGTCGTTAAGTCGAGGATTACTCGCACAGTGAAGAAAATTATTTCTTGATACGACTCACCTTGAAGTTAATCTCTTGATCTTTACAACAGGAAACACAGTTTACAAGCAGGAGTATCAAAACTAAGAGGCCACCGGCAGAAAGAACCACCAAAGAATAGGAAACTTCAAAAGCTGCCTCTTCTCCTAGAAAAATAAAACGGGGCTTACTTTAATGCAGCTTTGGTACATTATACAGCAGAGCAAACACCCCAAAACTTTAGGGGAAAAGAATTTAATTTAATTTACTCTGATAATAAATCCCTACTTGTTGGCATATTTAAGGAACCTTTCGGAAAAGAAGACAGCATAGATAATAAGCTATCAGGTTTTAAGGATCAGTGAACCTCAATTGACGGCTTTTGATTTCTGACAATTTTCCTTCCCACGCAGGCTTCTAATTTAACATGTTAATTAGCACTCGGATGTCTTCATCGTTTCTTCTTGCAGTACATCAGCTAGGAGACAAGCCTTAGCGTGGATATCTTTCTCCTGTTTGTTTGTTGTCCTAGGCGTAAGACGGGTTATGTGCTTTAAATCCACCAGAGAATATTTTGCACTAGAAACAAGTTATTGCACGTGAACGGCTTTCAAATTATCTAAATTAGACAACAGGATCTCCATATTCAGCAGCAGGATGTCTCCACAACTGTTTGGATGTTGGGAACAAACAGATTCTATGTGAACTTTCTACAGCAGCATCTGATTGGACACACCTTAAACCAAAGGTTAGATTAAGATGGGATTTTGTCCAGGATTATTACACCTTGCTGGCCCAGACCCAATTTTCGCTCAACTAACCAGTGTTATAAAGTCTTCCAAATAAGATACATGCACAGACTAAAAAGATTCTTAATTATTATCCCTTGGAGGGGTCCACTGATGGCGTGCATTAGCAATTATTTTTAAATTGCCACCTAAAGCTTATTTGCCAAGCTGTTAACTATTATAATTTGTTCATTAGAGTAAAAGCTCTTTTTTAAAATATAACATGAGCAACATCAGATGAATGTAGGTATAAAAACGTATCCAAATTTTGCTACAGAATTTTTATCCCACTCAAATAAACCAAGACTTTGAGTAATACCTCTAATCAATGAAGAAAAATCTCTTATCAAGAAAAATCTCTAAAAGAAATTATACAGAGGATAAAGAAGTCTGAGCAGGGAGAAATGAATCTAAAGCAAGCTGTAACACCAATCCTGAGGTTGAATGCCATTGTTCATCTAGATACGACAGATAATAAACAAACAAATATTTCGGTAATAATCTCACCTCCTTTCCACCTAGGGAGAATCAAAGCTATATTTTAGTGAAAAAGAATGCTTTGAAAATTCAACAAAACTGTACTATACAGTTCAGCCTTGGGATACATACAGCCTCTCCTAAAAAAAAAATAGCTACTGAGGAAAAAGGATAATTTACTGAACGCCCATGTTGTTGTTCGAAAATTATGTATTTTTTTTTTAGTTCAACATTTTATGAAACTTAAAAAAAAAGATCTACACTTTACGCTAGCCATAAAGACTCACAATATACAGAGATATACCATGCTGGGTAAGAAATCTCACCAAGAATAAAAATTACAGTACTGTACTGATTTGACAGGCGGGACGTGGGAGTCTGAAAAGCAGAATTATACCACTGAATAATCACAGTGGAGAGAGATCCTTAGATGCTCCCCTTAAAACTAGAAGAGAACAAGGGCATAAAACTCATGGGTTTAGTTGGAGATCAAAAAGATCAAAGTCTTTAAACTCTACTTAATCTCCATATTTGCCTTTCGGACCTCCACGAAACATGCTTATACAGGCATGCCTAATATTGCACTAGAAGTCATCCTGAAACATGAGCAACTCATGAATGTAAATTGATTTTTAAGTGAGCGTGCCTGGACCTGAGAAGGACCTGCTTGATCGTCTTGATGCTTACATTCATCTGATGCTGGTGGAAGTTCCCTCAACTCCTGCTGCAATTTCACCCAGACTGCTTGGATAGAAAGCTATGAGGATGCTTGCCCTTGCTTGTGACAGAGTTGGCTTACGGAGTTTGAGTCAAAAAAGGAGGCATCAAAAGTGATGTTCCTCTTCGTCATGGTGGCTCTGACCTTCATGGAGCTAAACCTGAAGGTGCCAGGGTCCTTGAAAGATGGGTGACAGTTATCAATCTGCACCATGAATTCCTAAGAGCCAAGGCCTCGCTAAGGGTTTTCTCTTTCGATATAAGTGAGGCGAACTTTCCATCAAAGATACAGGCCATCCTCATTTAGCAACCACAAATGGGACTGGCGACTTGGTTTTTAAGAGAACTGGCCACCAAGTGAAACAGTGACTTTACAATATCGCTTCAGCTTCTCTTTGCTTTACAACAGGGGTCTTCAGACTTGGCCCTTTTGTGACTTGTGGACTTCAGCTCCCAGAATTTCTCAGCCAGCGTGCCTGGCTGAGGAATTCTGGGAGTTGAAGTCCACAAGTCACAAAAGGGCCAAGTTTGAAGACCCCTGGCATAGATTAACTCCAAGGTTAACATCCTCCTCCTCCTCCTCCTTTTTTAAATGCTAGCCAGTTAAGTTTTAATATGATGCTAATGCTACTCTTCTGCAGAGACAAACTAATAATTTGAAAAGTGGCACCCTGAAAGAGGGATGGCACTCTGTACACAAGCACAACATATGTTCATAATGCAACTGTACAATCAGAAGTTAAACAAATAGTTATCTCAGGCCTATTTGTAAGAGTACAAGCCGAGCCGGAAATTAGAGCTAGAAGAACAGGGAAGAGTGTGCCACTGTTATATCACACCCAATGTGAACTTGCTAAGTCACCTTGCCTCTCCCTTAACAAACAAAATAATCACAGCGATTAATTCCGCTTTCCACTCAGAAAGCAGTACATGTAAAAAGATGTGTTAATCCTAGCAGTCTGTTCAGAGCTGTCTTCAGCACCATCACATTATCCCGGCCAATCAGAGCCTCCAACATTGAAGGTCATCATCCAGTCAAGTCTAGTAGGGTTATTCAGGCCATGGCAATTTGCTCATCCCCATCAGATTTTTTTTTCTATTTAGAAACACACACACACACACACACACACACACGTGTGCCCTCAAATAACATCTTTTATAATTTGGCATGTTCCATATGTGTTGATGCTTCAAGTTCCGTATTTTCCCACCCTTGAATCTTTCACAAAAATCCAGCCCGGAGATTGAACTTCAAACGCAATTCAACCCAAGCTTCCATGCTGCTTTTCGACCTGCCTCGGAATAATCAAGAGTCCGCCACGCTGCTGGATGATTCAAAAAAGATTTTGCCCATCGCAAAAGCTGCTTTATCAAATCAGTCTGGGAAGTCAAATCAATTCACTTTCCCAAATTAACGTGAATTGTTGCATCGGTGATCCCAACAGAATCGGAGCCAAATCGCATAAAGGTAGGCGAGCCGAATCACTATTTAACATGGTTTGCACACTTATGAACCACAGACAGCTACCTCTTAAAATAATAATAATAGGCAACTACTGCATGATCCCAAAGGAGCCCCAGACAGAATTCCTGGTCTGTTTAACTCCTGTCATAATCTCAGGGGCAAATCTATTCGCTGTCCATGCTCCAGATAAACTAGAATTCTACATCTCTCAGGAATAGAGCAAACTCAAAATAGCGAATCTGTGTAGGCTTCTTGACTAACATCTTGGCTAATGTAAGCTAATCTATTATCTGTAGGGCAGTTAAGTGTGTCTAATCTTTCACCACAAGGCAACCACAAAAGGCAGCTATGCAAACCTCAGAAAAGCTGAGTTTTCACGTCTCTTTTCCAGATTCCTATGAAACAGGCAGGAGATCTCGTCAATTATTTTTCAATGCCCTGTGACTGAACCTTTTACCAGCCCTTCAACAACAGCTGTCAAGGACAAAAGGGGAGAAGATGGGAAAAATAAGCAGGTCCCAAGTAACAGCTTAGAAAGTGGGGGAAAGGGGGTGGTGGAGTAACTATTTGCTCCTGTTGGGTACAGGATAGAGCTATAGCATAATATGGATACCTGTGGTGTGATTTGTAAATTCCTACGGAGCAAAAAGTAGGCGCCAATCTATCAAAAGATTTGTGGCTGGTTGTATTAACATATATGTTCCTTTCCTGACGTAATTCAAAAGTTAAGACTTGGTGTTTTCAATTAACTCTGTGAGATTTACTATTTGGTCTGAGCATTTAATGACCAAAACAAAGTAGGGCCTTTTCATTCCTTCTTAAAACAACAAATAATATAATTCCTCATTTTACTGGAAGTTGCACATTTCAAATTTTGTCCCTGGCGTGGGGAAAAATAGAACTGTGAAATGTTTTAAAGAAGAGAGAGAACTCTAAATCACGAAGATCACACTGTAACCTAAAGCAAAAGACATCTGCTGAGTTCAAGAATGCAGAGCAGGGAGAACCCAGGCAGGTATGTAACAAAACTGGAGTAGCAAGAAACAAAATCTTGTGTACAGAAAACAGGAAGACCAAACCCCCAAAGAAAGCACAATAAAAGAAAGGGGGAAAAAATTCAAAACAACAGTTGGAGCAGCTCAGAAAGAAAAGGTGGATTGTTGTAATTCCATACAGACCCGGAACTGAACAGAAAGCACCCCAAATTTTAGGACTTTCAGCTGGAGGGGCAAAGTTACTACTAACACAGCATGTGTATTTTGTGCTCACGATGTTAAATCTACACACAGGACATACCTACAGTTGGGCAAGTTTGTTTTGCAGATGGGGGTGCTTTAACTGTCACTCAATGAAGTTGGTCAAAACATCTGGACTCCACCAGAACACAGAGCAACACAAATGCAGTAGCATCACCTGGGGTGTTGGACCATTTACATCAGTGTCTCTGGCTGGCTGGCTGGGGAATTCTGGGAGTTGAAATCCACACGTCTTAAAGTTGCCGAATTTGAGAAATTTAGACAATCAGGCAGGTATACTTGGAAAGCAAAACAAAGATCTATCTTTACATTTTAAAGCAATAGTTCATTCCTTAACAAGTGTAAAACTTGTGTCTCATGACGTGAGGTCAAAGGTGCTTTTGCTTTCACACCTGAATGTAGACTTCGGCCACAACGTGCAAGTGAACATTCACTGGCTATTTCTAAAAAAAGCAAATTATCTTCATTCAACTGTGGGATTGCAATGACGGATCCTGGTAGATCAGTTACTAAGAAGAACACAGTTGCTTAGCTTTTGTTAATAGCACAGCCGAGGGATGTAGCATCAAAACTGGCCGAAAAAAGGTCTACCTGTTAAATTCTTCCTTCAATATTTTGCTAGTTTATGCATTTCATCGTCCAGCTCTGGACGGGACTGCAGCATTTGTCCCAGTTTAAATCATGGAAATGTAAGGCAGTAAATCGTTAGATATTAATGACAATTACTCCTGAAACCTATTTTTTCTATTTGACCCTAAGCATTTTATTTGAAAGTTAACGGCTTATAGTATTCAACAATGGAGCTGGCATCTGGTAAGTGTACACAGATCCAAAGTCTTAGTACTGTACAGGTAGTCCTCAACTTACGACTATAATTGAGCCCCAAATTTTTCTTGTTAAGGGAGACAGTTGTTAAATGAGTTTTGCCCCATTTTACGATGTTTCTTGCCACAGTGGTTAAATTAATCACAGCACTTCTTTAATAACACAGTGGTTAAGTCAATCTGGCCTCCCCATTTGCTTGTCAGAAAGTCGCAAAAGGAGATCACGTGACCCTGGGACACCGCAATCGTCATGAGTCAGTTGCCAAGCGTCTGAATTTTGATCGCATGACCCTGGGGATGCTGCACCAGTCCCGTGAAAAACGGTCATAAGTCACTTCTTCCAGTGCTGTTATAACTTTGAACGGTCACTAAATGAACTGTTGTAACCCAAGAACTACCTGTATGTGGGGAATTTGTTGCAAATAAGATGACATTCTACTTTAAAAGCAGAAGGAATCAAGGGATAGGCACACCAATCAGTTTTAAAGTAGCCACACATCCTGTTTCAACACAGAAACCGTAAAAAACACAAGAATTAAATGTTGCATTTCAGGTATTGCACATCACACTTCCCATGCCTACCATTACATATCAAAATACAAAATATTACACTATGCACATGCTATATTTTGAAAGCTCCTCACAACTATATCAGGAACTCTTTCAAATGCTGACATTGGGTCATGTTCAAATTCCTTTTTTGCTTCTGCAGGATTTATATTTCATTAAACACGTGCCAATAATTTCCAAATTAAGTCTCAAGGAAAAAAGATATGGAAGACAAAGAAAGAACGCATTAGTTGCAGCAAAAGACAGATGTGAAAATGTTAAGCTACTTTTGATTTCTACTAAACTTCAGACAATGACAATAAATCTTCTCAGAGCAATTATAATTTATTCAAGACCTGAGATAAACCTAACACCAAAGATGACTCAATGAACCAAGCTAACAGATTCAATTGTATTATTTCCTTAAGACTGGTTTAGTATCTGAATCACTATAGGCAACCATTTCATAAAATGTTTGAAATCCAAAAGGCGCATTAACCAATAAGTTGCATCTAAAAAGAATGAACACATTCAGAAAGGTTATGTCCAGTTATTTGTCACAACTTGTCACAAACTGAATTTCTAGGTTTAGATACAGAATGATTTAAACACCTGGGAAGAAATGGAACCAAGACAGGGTAGTAATTCGGATAATGATTAAGATAGTGATTCTTATCCACTGTGGTTCCTTTTTTTACATTGTTGCTACTAATGTCTGTACCATTTGCCTACACAACAGGCTTGCTCCAGTGAAGGAAAACCTTTACACATGCGTAAAGAAAGATGTGATGATTATAACCTATAAGTACCTAAACTTATCTCTCTTGTATTTGCAGGGGAGAGTTTCATGGCATTTTAAAAATTAACTTATTTAACACAGTTGTTTTCACAAACTAAAGTATATCATCACTATTGGCATAAAGCTGTTTGTTAACTGAGTAATTTTTAGACATCAACACACGAAACACATAAAAGCAGGTCAAAATGCAAAAAGAATCTTAATGTTGGGCTGTTTCTACCCAAAACTCAGGTTGGCCTAGAAAATATGTGAAGTGTCATTTATAACAGCAGAACTGAACAATCTTTCTTTCGTCCTCACTTTTCCTCCCTTCCATCCATGTTAAGGTGAGATTCTTCACTTCTCACATCAACACACACATCTGCAAATATATAACATGGGACAAGAGAGAGAGAGAGATTACACCTACATTCTTTTCTGTTTCCATATTACTTTTTGTTCTACCTAAGCTCCTTGCAAACTGTACACTTTCTGGGATGTACCCCAATGGAAGATATAAATGATGAATTATAAACACTGATTGTGGTCGAGAAATGGATATTAATGATGAAGAAGTGCCATAAGAAAAGGAACAGAAAAATGGGATCAGGGAGGACATGAAAGCAGGCCAAGAGGCAAGGACTTAAAACAGAAAGATGGTGAACATGTGGAAGAATGTCATAACAAGAAGCTATTTCATAATGGGAAAGACTACCGCGGGAGATGCAAATGTTTAAACAGAGACTGGCCAGCCACTTGTTAAGGAATGAGAACTCCTGCAAAGGGCATGGGGTGGGACTTGATCACCAGAGATCCTTCCCAACGTTCTATGATTTCATATCGGAAGAATTTCCTAACCTTGTGAGGTGTTCAACCATGAACCAGGTTGCCTCAGGAGACAGTGGAGTCTCCTTCACTCCAGATGTTTAAACACAAATGTTTAAGCAAGACAGCAGCCTTCCAACACTTGAGGGGCTGCCACAAGACAGAGGAGGTCAACCTATTTTCCAAAGCACCTGAAGGCAGAGCAAGCAGCCATGGCTCTTGAAATGAAACTAATCAAACCAAACCAGCTTGTTTTTCTTTTTTTGCATCCCAGCCCTCTCCAGAGATATTGGCTGACCTTTACGGTGGAGAGGATGGATGCTGGAATCCTGGGGGTGGGACAGAGGGATCCAGGCAAGGTCCCAAGCTGGTGGAGAAGGAGGAGGTCCATAATGGGAAAGGCAACCAGAGGAAGAGAAGACACACACACACACACACAGACAAGGAAAAGAACTGCCCAGAGTCACAAGGGAGGGAGACAGAATAGAGCTGGAAGGGACCTTGGAGGTCTTCTAGTCCAGCCCCCTGCTTAAGCAGAACCTATACCGTCTGGGTAGGCAGCTATATAAATTGTATTTATTTACATATGCATTTATTGAGTTAATAATAATAATAATAATAATAATAATAATAATAATAAAGTTGGAAGGGACCTTGAAGGTCATCTAGTCCAACCCCCTGCTCAGGCAGGAAACCCTATGCCATTTCGGACAAATGGTATACTATTATAGGGCTATACTATTTATTTACTGGATTTATATAGTTATATTTATTCATATGATTGATTGGATTTATAAGGCCACCCATCCTCAGTGACTCTGGGCCCCTTACAAGCCATAAAACCCAGAAAATCCCAGTATAAAAACAATACAAGCAATAGCATCCCCCACCCACCCACCCACCCCAACGACCACCAGCAATCCAAGGGGCCCCTCGAGGGCCTCCATCCCACTCTGGGCTCTCCCAAAAGCCCAGAATGAATGAATCCATTAATCCTATTATATAGAGATCAAATAAGGCGGCCGGCTGGGCCTCGACTGAAACGCCCCCCCCATCTTTCCCTACAGGGGCTTCAGACACCCCCACCCCACCCCCGCCCTTGGGGCTCACAACAACCCGGCCAGGTAGGCCAGGCTGGGCGATTCGATGCGAAGGCGGGGAGGGGAGGGGGGGTCATGGCGGGGGGGGGCAACCCAATCCCCGCCTCCTGCGGGCTCCTCAACCCCCCCCGCCCTGATTCCTTCCCGGGGGGGGGCTTCCTTCCCGCTCCTCCCGGCTTCTCACCTGGCCCCGCGGGCGGCAGCGGAGCCGCCTGGCTGCCGCCCAGCCACAAGCAGAGGAGTCCGAGGCCGCCCCAGCCGAGCGCGGGGCGCAGCAGCCGGCCCGGCATCCCGGGAGCGGGGCGGGGGGGGGCAGCCCGAGTCCTCAGCGCGGTCCGCACCGGGCCTGTCTCGCCTCAGCCGGCGGGTCTCGGAAGGGCCGGCATGGGTTCCCGCCGGAGAACGACGGCGCAAAGCAGCAGCAGGAGGAGGAGGCCGAGGAGGCCGGCCCGGAGGAGCCGCCGCCGCTCCGCTTCCCTCACGCGGCACGGCCGGCAGCGGCGCCTCGCCTCGTCCCCGCTGCCGCCGCCGCCGCCGCCGCCATCTTCCGGGTTACCTGAGAGAGGGCGACGCGGGGATTGGCCGCCGCCGCCGGATTGGCTGGCCGGCCCGCCAATCGGCGCGGGATCCGCTCCCCGAGGAGGCGGAGGCGCCCCGCCCTGGAGTGGCAGTCGCGTCGCAGCCAACCGGAGGCGTTGCCCCGCCTCCTCCGCCTTAAGACACCAGCGCGCGGGGAGGGGGAAGGGAGGGGGGGGGAAAGAAGGAGAAGCTGCAAGAGGCGGGCTTTGGTCCCCAGATTGGCAGGGGAAGCGAGCAATTAAATTTTGCCTTTTTTTCCCCCGCCCCCAGGCTGGGAGAAGGAGGGAGGGGATTGTATAAGAGTTCGCGGCTGAGATTTGTGATTGGCAGGAGGTGCCGCCCATCAGATGAGAGAGGGGGCGGGCTTTGAAGGAAAAGACGGGCCCAGAAGGGTTTGCGGCTTGTCCTAATTGAAATGCACTCTGTGCGTGCTCAGAGGTGTCCGCGCTGTTCATTTCCGCCCTTAATTCTGGCTTGTTCTTTGCAAAGCTACTGATAAATCAAGGGAGGTTTTGCAGACTTGGCAGGCACCGCAACAAAAGGAAAGGACGCGGGAAGGGTAAAGGAAAAATGCAAGCACCCATGCTTATCATTAAACTCCTTCTCCTTATCACAGTCGGTACCTGCAAAAGCTTGGAATTAAGGATAAGTCCAAATTTCCCTTTATTTCAGGGGCAAGCTGGATAAATATTAAGTCTGTGAATATAATTCTTGAGTATTCTGTCCGCTAATTCTGCATATATTTGCACAGGAAGAAAAAACTACATAAGTTGTGTTTAATGGACTTCATTTCTGGTGTGTGTGTGTGTGTTTCTGACTGTGAAATCAACTGGAGGCACAAACCTCCCTAGCTTTCCAAGATTAGCCAAACCCAGCTAAATGCAAATTAAACTTGTTTAAATTATAGGGCAGCGCAAGTTAAACTGGTTACTGCACAGAGCCTTCTCATTGTAACAGAGCAAATGACTATTGCTCACTATTTGGGTGGTAAACATCCTAGGACCCATTGCTTGTTAAGCTCCGAAACCTTTTGTTTTACCTGAAATTATTCAAGGACTGAACAAGTCCTTAGCAGTTTAACAGAGGCATTTTCTTTAAAGCTCCATAGCTTTTTCCCCTTTTCATCTCTGCATTTTAAGTAGACTCAGCCAGACTTTCTGCAAAGGGAGAAATACTTTTTAAAAAACCAAGCAGAAAGGTGGGAGGGGGGGAGGAGAAGCATCCCATCTCTCGTTGGTGATCCAATTAACATCCCCTAAAAAAAGATTTTTTTAAACACTTCCCACGCCAAGCAATTTGCGCAAGCATGCTGGTGACAATAGCAGTGCATAATTAAGAAACCTGCAGCTGTTCGGGTTAGATAACCCAATTTTTTTTTGTACGAAGAAAAAATAATAATAATTCTTGTATTTTAGTAAGAAAGCTACTTGTTCGAAAAGCTTTAGGTGGGTTAAAACACCCGTTTAAAATCTGTGTTTGTCTTCCACTTTGGGTAGTTCTGATGTTCAGCTACTACTACGTCTCTTCTTCCTCTTTTTTCTCTTTTCTTTTTTAGGGAGACGGGAGCAAAATGAGCCCGGAAGATGTTAGCATTTTTCAATTTATTTATTTTTTAAAAAAAGGTATTCAGTTTCTATGCCGCCCATCTCACTCGTGATGCAGCTATTGCCACGGGAATATAGATAGTCCTTGCCATTTGATAGCACTGAAAAAAGGGACTTATGACCGTTTTTCACACTTATGACCGTCACAGCGTCCTCCATGGTCACGTGATCCAAATTCAGACGCTCGGCAACTGGCTCATATTTATGACGGTTGCTGTGTCCCCGGGGGGGTTGTCATGTGATCCCCTATTGCGAGCTTCTGACGAACAAAATCGTTGGAAAGCTTTATTACTAACTTAACTGCAATAACAACCAATGCAAAAACTGGGCAAAATTCACATCACAAATGTTTCACTTAACAATAGAAATTTGAGGCTCAGTTGTGGTCCTAAGTTGAGGACTACCTGCGTGGACGGCTTTGTTTGAAGGCCCGGCCGTTTCTTTTGTTTTACGCAGGAATAAATGGCACGGATTCTAAGCAGAATATATAACGCTGGTTCTGTCTTGAGCTGTTGAATTGTTTTCATTGCTCAGCAATGCTCCGGGGCCACGTGGCAGACATTTTATAGCAGGGAGATGCTGGAATTAATTAAAATAATGACCTTTGATTACTGGGAAAGGGTTCCTATAATTTAGTTCTCCATTCTATTCGGAACTGGCCTTTTATCTAGAGATGAGTCAGTGCCTGATTAACTCAGCCCGGCGTAGAAGCATCAGGGTTTGCCGGAAGCCAGGATGACGTCATCTTTGCTGTGACATCATCGCGCAAGCGATGCCCCATTGTCACAGGGATGTCTTGTCACGTGAGAGAGCCTTCCTCCTTCTGAGATCATGTTTTTTCAACCTCGGCCAGTTTTTAAGATGGGCGGACTTCCAGATGTTCAAGAGAAGAAAGTATTTGTAGTCCAGGGTTGAATTTGAGTCGGTGGGTCTCTTGCAGACGTTGCATGACCCAACTAGGCAACTTTATCAGTGGGAACGGGGTGTAAGGTTTGTTCCAGTGGTGGGATTCAAATAGGTGAAGCCCTATTCTCTGCGTGGATGCCGCTTCCGGAAGTCCATTCTGGACCTGGGCAACAAAAAATCAGCTACTGGTTCTGCCGAACTGGTGCAAACTGGCTGAATCCCACCACTGGTTTGTTCCCAATTTATGTATAATCGCTTGCCCTGCCAGTTTCGGAGAAGGTGTAGTTTTTTTCTGGGTCGTTCCTTGATTTAAGGTATTGTTTTCTGCTTGATTGTTTGTCTGGTGTTAATCCCTGCTTAATTGGACATCGATTGCTAGATAGAATGTGTTCTGTTTTTGTTTGTTTGTTTGTTTTCTTAAAGTGTTTGGCAATCTGGCTCAGTTGAGTTCCTTCATTATACCATGCAAAGCCAGGAGATTATTTGGGGACATGGAGGAGGAGGAGGAAGAGGAGGAGGAGGAGGAGGAGAAGGAGAAGGAGAAGGAGGAGAAGGAGAAGGAGAAGGAGAAGGAGAAGAAGAAGGAGAAGGAGGAGAAGAAGAAGAAGAAGAAGGAGAAGGAGAAGGAGAAGGAGAAGAAGGAGAAGGAGAAGAAGAGGGAAGAGAGGAGGAAGAGGAGATGAAGGAGGAGGAGGTGGTGGAGGAGGAGGAGGAGAAATGCTGATAGGGAGAAGGAGAAGGAGAGGGAAGAGGAAGGAGGAGGAGGAGGAGGAGATGAAGGAGGAGAAGGTGGTGGTGGTAGTGGAGGAGGAGGAGGAGGAGGAAGAAGAAATGATGGGCAGAGGACTGGTGAGTAAATGTTAATAACCAACCTTATCTGGATTTGGAAGCTAAGCAAGATTGGATTGGGTTAATATTTAAATGGGAAACGGGGCTCGGTCAAGGAAATTCTTTGGCACAATGGAAACTATCCTCTTTTTCTTGCGTAGGTTCCGCAGCCTTTGGAGTCGACGGATCGAGACCAGGTTGATGGTATGTCATGATAATCTGATGGGCTGGCCAATTTCCTAGGCCAGTCCCATGCAGAAGCTGCAAGCTGCAGAATAGCCGGAATCTGGAGAACCCCAAACTTCATGATAACTTCTGAAACAGCAAAAAACCTGGTTTCCCCCCAGATCGCCACTAGATGGCGCCCTGTTGCAAGAGGACTAAGCTGGACCATCATGTCCTCCATGAAGAGTCTTCAAGGTGGGAATGTAGATCCCTCAGCAGAGCAAAGGACCTTTGCGTACGTGCTCAGGCCAACAATACCCATCACTCTGGAAGAAGCCAGGATTCTGCATCTCTGTCCACACTGGATGGAGAGACAAGAGGGGGAGCATCCTTGGGATCCATGGAGGGACCTCTGTCTAGGTCTGGGTTTAGGAGAACCAGCTGGGCACACCCTTGAAACCTAACAGGTAACCTTGGAAGAAAGCTGAAGGAAGACTGGTTTGTTCCCAGGCAGAACACACCATTCATTGTTTGTTCTTCTTCAATGAGTATTCTTGGAATACATAACTTTGGTGTTGACCGTCTCTACGGTGTTGTTGACGTTCCTGAAATTCTTTGGGCTTCCCTGTAAATGCCAGCAGCATCTGTGGAATCCCAGCAAGGGCTCTAAATCTTCAAATGCCACCCGTGTGGCCTCCCTCCCACCTCCTCACCCCATCCCGATGGGCCGTCTCTTCTCCCGTTACAAGCCCAGATAATTGCAGCGATGGGTCTGCAGGGCTGCAAAAGGAGGTTGGATATTAGGAGGGGGGGTCAAGTCAACTCATGGTATTTGGGGAGCCCACCAATGCTCCCCGAAGTGGAAGGGAGGGAGGGAGGGAGGGAGAGATAGAAAGAGGAAGGGAGGAAGGGGCTAATAGAAACAGGAAGGAAGGGATGGAAAGAGGAAGGAAGGAAGGAAGGAAGGAAGGAAGGAAGGAAGGAAGGAAGGAAGGAAGGAAGGAAGGAAAGAGGAAGGGAGAGAGAGATGGGTGCAAGGGAGGGAGGGAAAGAAGGAAAGGATTGATAGAAAGAAGGAAAAGAGGGAGGGAGGGAGGGATGAAAGGGAGAAGCAAAGGACTGAGAAAGAGAAAGGGAGGAAGGAAAAGAGGGAGGGAGGAATAGAAAGAGGAAGGGAGGAAGAGATGAGCGCGAGGGAAGGAAGGAGGAAGGGAGGGACGGAAGGATGTAGGAAGGGATGGAAAAAGGAAGGGATTGATAGAAAGAGAAGGAAGGAAGGAAGGAAGGAAGGGATTGTTTCAAGAAGGGCGTTGTGTCCAGTGAGGAGGTCTCCATGAAGCCCCTTGACTTTGCAGATTCAACGTCCTCCATGCACCCCAGAAGACGCAAAGAGGTGGAGCAGCTCTTCCCAACGGGAGGCTGCTTCACGTCACCTGGAGGCCTCATCCAGACGTTCCTCTACCCCCGTGTTTTTCCAACCCTGGCTAATTCCATTCAGCACCTGAATTGCCCAACCAATTTTCAGCTAGTGCTGAAAATTCCACCCAGCTGAAAGCGACCAAGTTTGGGAAACCCCGGTCCTACTCAGAAGAACCCCAAGAGGAGACCTCAAAGCCCACCAGGGATGGATCTCATCAGCACAAAAGAAGCTTCAAACCAGATTTCCACAGACCTGCATGGAAATAACCCTCCTTTTGAAGCTTTGGAGGGTGTAAAAACCTGGCAACTTCGAGACTTGTGGATTTCAACTCCCAGAATTCCCCAGCCGGCCATTGTTTCCTGCTCTGGGTGTGGAGCTAGTTTGCTCCTATGGTGCACCCTGGATACCACGCGGGTAGGAAGTGCGTGAACTCACAATCCCAGCCAGCCAAACTTGTAACTATCTGCTTAGTGAACATTCAAAGTTAACGACAGCGCTGGGGGGGAAAAAAGTGACTTTTATGACCATTTTTCACACTTAACAACCGTCGCAGGCTGCCCACGGTCGCGTGATCCAAATTCAGACTGCTTGGCCACCGGCTCCTATTTATGACGGTGGCCGTGTCCCGGGGGGGGGGTCACACGATCCCCTGGTGAGGCCTTCCAGCTAGCAAAGCCAGATTTGCTGAACAGCTGTGCTACTAACTGAACAACTAGAGTGCAAAATTCTCTTTTAACGACACCCTTAGCAACCGACATTTGGGGCTGAATTGTCGTCGTAAGCCGAGGACCCCCCTGTACAGTACTATTCGGTAAGAATATTGTGGACTCCCGGCTTTCATGTACCATCGCCGGCCGCTAAGGAAATAAATAAAGCCGCTGGAGAAGTGGGAAGTCTTGATCCTACAGACTCCAGTGAGCAACCTTCTCCGTAGAGGCTGCCCCCCCATATAAGTCCCGAAGTCAGAGCCGCTGGTCCAGCCGGTGCTTGCTTGACCCTCCCAGGGCTGGAGACCCTCCAGCTGCCTCGGAGAATGACTCATTTCCAAAGAATGTGGGGCACCAGATCCAGGGGCTTCTACAGCACCCCCTCTCTAGGGCCTGGGGGTCTCGCTGATCTCCACGAACACCCAGTCACGGAGGGGAGGGGAGGGGAGGGGAGGAAGGACCCAGGGGAGCCAGGCCGGTCCCACGCCTCCCTCCCTCCCTCTCTCCCTCCCGTGGTCTCTGGACCCCGTCCAGGTCCTCCCCTTACCATTATGCAACGTGGGCAAGGGGAACCCAACACCGGGACAAATTTAGCCTGGCCCAAATGTGTCTGGGCAGAGCTGACTACCTGGGGGGTATACAAGCACAAATAAGCGACACAGATTATTAGAGTGTGTCTTTAGGTGTCTAGTGTGTGGATCTGTGTGTGAATATATACAGACATTATATAGGACACAGAGAGAGAGAGAGGGAGGGGATGAGTGTGTTTCTATCCGGGTGTGGGTGGGTGTATATGCATGGATATATCTCCCCCTTGGTGTGTGTATCTATATACTCTGTGTGTGTGTTGAAATGTAGGTTATATACTGAGTGGATATTATGTCTGGGTGTATAATGTGGGTCTCTTTGTGTATAGGTGCATGGTGTGTGTGTGTGACTGTATACATACAAATACATGTACATATACATATACATACATATACATACATATATACATATATATATAAGCAGGCTCAAGTTGCAACTTGAGCCTGCTTAACGCCCCTAGTTGGGGGTCTGCATGGTAAAAGATATTGTAAAAGTAAAACTGCAGTATAGCAGTTAAAAATGTCAAGGTGTACTCAATCAGACCGGTCTGTCTGAAAAACTTCAGATAGAGATATATAGATATAGATATAGATATATGTGTGTGTGTGTGTGCAGGTCTTGGCGTATTCGGGTCTTTTCCCGTGTAAGATTGAGAGTATCTTGGCGACGTTTCAACGAGGTCCCACTTGTCATCTTCATGCTGGGGTCTTCGGCTTCGTGCTTGTGTGAGTAAAGTCGCCAAGATACTCTCAATCTTACACGAGAAAATGTAAATGTTCGTTTGTTCAAAATCTTAAATCTCCGAAAGTTCTTCACCGATTGCTTTGAAATTTTGACACAACATTGCATTCAAATACGTGTGGGTTTTTATATACCTATATTATATAGATGTCACACGTATGACAGGTAAAAACATGCTTTTTTTGAAAAACAGCACCATCTGTTGGATGTAAAAGCAACACACGCTTTTACCAGACTGAGCCACAGCAACGCGTGGCCGGGGACAGCTAGTATATGTATGTATATGTGTGTGTGTGTGTGTGTATGTGTTTGTGTGTGCATACTACATATCTGTTTTTGTCTCTGTGTGTATATATGTATGTATTTTGTCTGTACAGGCATGCCAGCAACCGGTCCGCACAAACAAAGCCGCATCCATGGGATGCAGGCAGCACACAAAACCACACAACCTCCGGTCCACGGGAAAGCCTTTCTCCGTGGAACTGGTCCCTGGGGCCCAAAAGCTTGGAGACCTCTGTGGTAGGGGGTCTCCTGCTGGAGCAGAGAGTTGGGCTAGAAGCCCTCTTATAAGATATAAGAGATGTACTAGAGGGATGTAAAATGTAAGACAAGAGCTACAAGATGGGATCAGCTAGATTCACAGTGTTTTTCAACCTTGACAATTTTAAGGCATATGGACTTCAACTCCCAGAATTTCACAGCCAGCAATGCTGGCTGTGGAATTCTGGGAGTTGAAGTCCACATGCCTTAAAATTGTCAAGGTTGAGAAACACTGAGCTAGAATATCTAAGGGATTTCTCCAATCAAGGAAGCAGAAAAAACTGGGGAGGTTTCAGGACGTTACCTTAGATGCACCGATCGAAAGGGTGGACTTTGCATCTCTTACTCTCCCCGGGGATGGGGGGTGGAGGTGGGAGGCAGCCACCGCTCTGAATTGCAGCTTTTTTGGTTAAATATAGCCCTAATCTTGCACTATGCCTAAAGTTCCACGTCAGCGTGCAGCGCCTTGGCAAGCCGGTAACCTTATAGCTCCGTCCGAGACCTGCAAGCTGCTCTTAAGAGGATTTAGACTTATTTGGAGAAGCCTGGATTTTCATCAAAATGGGCTCCGTGGTGGTTTGTCGTGACTGGGGAGCCGGTTCACACATCCCTAAGCACAGCACGGCCCTGGTAACCTCTTCCGGCGCGTCCCGATGACCTTGCTCTTCAGGTTGTCCACGAAACGTATGGGGACACTTAACGACCGTCGCTGTGGCCCAAGGTCACGTGTGTTCCCCTTTTTGCGACCACCTGATGAGCAGAGTCAACGGGGAAGACCGAGTCACTTAACAACCGGGTGACTGTCAAGTGCAAGGATTCCCTTAACCAAAGGCGGCAGGGAAGGTGGCGAAAGAGAGGACAAAACTCGCCGAGTGTCTCGCTTAACGACGGAAAGTTTGGGCTCCGTCGCGGTCGTAAGTCGAGGACTCCCTGTAGCTGAGCAGATTTGAAAGTTGCATTTTTCCTCCTCCTGACTTCGTCTGAGGGCAGCTCCAAGCTTGGTTAAATCAGAAATCCAAGGTCCACTTTGAAGGAGAGGGATTACTGGCAAAAACTTGGACTGGATGCCAGGCAGAACCTCTGTCACTAAGCAAGGTGGTTGTTAAATAAGACAGGCCCCTTTTTGCCATGTTTGTTAAACAAATCACTGCGTCCGGTAAGTGAATCATAGCAATAGCATAGCAATCAGAGCTGGAAGGGATCTTGGAGGTCTTCTAGTCCAGCCCTCTGTTCAAGCAGAAGGCCCTCTACCATTTCAGACAAATGATTGTCCAATCTTTTCTTTAAAAAGCTCCAGTGATGGAGCACCTACAATTTCTGGTGGCAAGCTGTTCCACTGGTTAATTGTTCTCACTGTTAATGAAGTTTCTCCTTAATTCCAGGTTGCTTCTCCCCTTGGTTAGTTTCCATCCGTTGCTTCCATCCGCCTTGCCTTCTGGTGCGTTGGAAAATAAGTTGACCCCCTCTTCTTTGTGGCAGCCCCTCAAATATTGAAACAGTGCTATCATGTCCACCTCTAGTCCTTTTCTCGAGACTGGCCATTCCCAAATCCTGCCACCGTTCTTCATATGTTTTTGTCTCCAGGCCTTTGATCATCTGAGTTGCTCTTCTCTGCACTTTTTTCCCCCCCAACAGTCTCAACAACTTTTTTGTAAGGTGGTGACCCAAACTGGATGCAGTATTCCAGGTGTGGCTTCATAATTTATAAATAGAATTCGCAAGGCTTTATCATTTATGCATTTATATAATGTATAAATTTACGGTTTAGCATTGTGGACGGCACAAAACCGTAGCCCACGATCGTTGATTCAACCCACAGCGAGTAAACGGCTTAGTTAGTAGTCTACGCAGTACAAGCACCTTGGCTGCACTGATTCAGGCAGCCTGCCAGAATGGTTGTGTAGGAACTGCAAGACACACAACATATGCACCAAGGTGAACGGCTAGGAAGACCCGTTTCTGTGCGTCCGTCTATTCCCAAATCGGGAGAAAATAACGTGCAACGGTTTTAACTTGGCCATCGCCAAGCTGCAAAGCATCTCCTTCCAGGCAGGCCTGCGATATTCCTTAAGAATGGTGTGAAAGCAGGCCCCGTGGGGAGATTTGGGTCAAGCAGAGATACCTGATCTGTCCGAACCAAGATGGAATTTCCTTACTGGCTGAAACAGTAGAACTCGGGCTAAAATGTCCCCGCAAACGGAGCTTAAATTAAGCAGTGGCGTGAAACTCGGTAAAATTGTGGTCAGGGAGAGGGGATGTTCGAAGAGATCATTTTGGGAAAGCCTCCTTCTCCTTCCATGTCAGCAGTCCTTACGTAAACAGAATCCCCCCAAAATAGCTCCTCGGGAACGCTCAAAAGCGCTCAGCAAATCCCCTTGGTGGCTTAAGGACAAACCTTTAAGATTATTTGGCTTTTTTCAGGAACAGAAACTACTTTCAGCCTTCAGGCTCCAGGGTTTAGAGGGACGGAGGGCTCAGCTTAGAACCTGGACAATCTAGAACAGCGATCCCCAACCTTTTGGGCACCAGGGACCGGTTCCGTGGAGAGAGTTTTTTCCGTGGACCGGAGGGTGCATGGTTTCGTTTGCTGCCTGCATCCCACGGATGGGGCTTTGCTTGTTTGTGCGTTCCGGTTGCTGGCATGCCATGGCCCAGTTCCGGTCTATGGACCGGGGATGGGGGACCCCTGACCTAGAACCCACTTAGTCCAGAGCTTCCATCAAGAAGTGAACCTCTTTTCAGCCTTGTGTGTTGCGTGCCAATCCAGCACGTATGGTTAGTCGACGGTGCAGGATGCCACGCTAAACTTGAGAAGGCGATTCCTTGAGTAAACCATTGTTGAGTCAACTAAGGGCATCATGGGCACTTAAGTCACGGAGCCATCTTAGATCCTGTGGGATCACTCCAGGACGAACGTCATCGGTTGGCCGTTGTAGGACAGCACGATGACTTCACATTGCGCTATGATGTCATCATGGGTGTGATGCAACGGGCAGGATCCTTGTTGCTCACTGAGCTTGGTTGTTTTCTTGCAGATGTTTCATTACCCAACTAGGTAACATTATCAGTGTTAGAAGGGAGTGGGGTTTGTGGAGTGGAAGAGGAGGAGGAGGAGAAGGAGGGGAAGGAGAAGGAGGGGATAAAGGAAGACTGTGGGGTCCTTGGTGCTCTCTGAGCTTGCTTGTTTTCTTGCAGACATTTCATTACCCAACTAGGTAACATTATCAGTGCACGTTATTCAATTTAGCTTAAGATACAGCAAGGGCATAACCTGGGCTTGGATAACATGCTAGCAAAAATAAGAGTGCTCATTTGCAGTTCAAGGTATCCTTGCTAACCTTGATATATCCACACAACATGAGCATTTATGAACCTCGAAATTATTGTGATAAGAACGCTCACACACCCAATCCTTGTTACTAGCCCCCCCCCCCCAATTACAAGAATAAAGCTCAGGAAATGAAACACAGAAGCAATGATTCACTCGTGAAACCCCTGGCTATTGCAAAAAGCAGAAACATTGAATCAGGCCTGTTGATTCACAAAGAGAGCTCAATGGAGATAACAGACAGACTAAAGATAAAGGGATAAAATTAATTACATCCGTTTGGCAGGATCAGGACCAAGGAAGTCAGTATTTTAGACCCATTGCTCGCTTTTGCAAACAAGCTAAGCTAACCTAACAACAAAAGCACAGAAAGCAAGCCTCCAAATTACGGGGAAAAAAATACTATATAAAAATCCTTGTACTCATCAAATCAATTGGTCAGCATTCTTCCCATCTTATATTTGCACAACCTGCAAAACTGGATCAGGTTTAATGTTACTTACGCTGGTTTTGGAACCAGCGTCCTTGATTAAATGGGTGAGTCATTTTGTCTGGACAAACTTCAAACACGGATTAATTGAGAAACCTGCTTAAGCGGGTTCGAAGAAGACAGCCAACCAATAAGTGCCGTAAGGGGGGGCTTCTCCCCCCCAAAAGAAGATCCCCTTGCTCCACGTTGCAGCTCTCCAAAGCTCCACCAGAGGGCAGTACAGTTGCTGAAGAATTCCATGCCAGCTCACCTGAGATCACCTGAGATCATTAGATGGAAAGAGCAACACAAACGAATTTTTGGAAGCCTTTTCGACCCAGCGGGATGTTGGATCACAGCCTGCTCGTGGTTTTGCTTTGAAGCAGGAATATTGCCATGAGAGGGCAGCAAACATATAAAAAAAATGCTTAAGTTTGATCTCTCACCTGCTCCCTTGAGGATTTGAAATATTCTTCGCTCCTTCTTTAAGAAAAAAAATATATATTTAGCTGGTTGTTTCTTTTTAAAGAGGGATAGAAAGAAGCAGGCTTAGGACCAACTAACTGCTTTAGCACCAAACGATTTGAAGTAGCGGGACAGTCACCGTATCTTAGTTTAGCATCTGTCTTAAATTGCAGGGGGTTTGTTTATCTGTGGCATTTTGAAAATTCCCGGTCAGTTTGATCAGCCCTGTGAAAAACATTGAGAATTCGCAGGCTGTGTGAACACAGTACAGTACAGCCACCGCTGGGCAGTTTAAAAATTGTCGTTGAAAGACATTAGAGGAAGGTGGAAGGGCAAGAGAGAATGGTTGCAGGTTTAAAAGTCTATATTTTTTTGGGGGGGGAGAGAGGGGCATTAATCTGGAGAAGAGCCTAATGCTGGGAAAGACTGAGGGCAAGAGAAGAAAGGGACGACAGAGAAGGAGGTGGCTGGATGGAGTCACTGAAGCAGTAGGTGTGAACTTAAATGGACTCCAGAAGATGGTAGAGGACAGGAAGACCTGGAGGAACGTTGTCCATGGGGTCGCGATGGGTCGGACACGACTTCGCAATTAACAACAATAACAAAGGGGCATTAACGCTGGCCAGCAGAAAGGAGAAGGCTGCAAAGAAAAGATATATTCACAATAATAACAATACAATACTGCTCTGACAATGGAGGCTTTTGATAAGAGACCGGACAACCGTTTGTCTGAAACGATATAAGGTTTCCTGCTTGAGCTGGACTAGAAGACCTCCAAGGTCCCTTCCAGCTCTCTTCTATTCTATCTCAGGGAGGGTCCCAGACTCCAAGGCAGCCTTACCCCCAGGGTGGAGGATGCAAAGCAGGAGTTATTTTAATGACTAAATTGCTTGTCCCACTAATGCATGCTCAATGCCATGAATGCGATTCTTGCAAATGTTTTTTGAGCTTCTCTCTCTCTCTCTCTCTCTCCCTCCAGCTGCCAGAGTGAAGGGGTGATACTACAATGCCAATCGGCTTTTTATTTAGCGGAGGGATGCGCCAGCCGCATTCCTTGCGATCACAATTCGGAAGTGCTCCTCTGGATAAAGGGAAAGGTATTATACGGGTTTGG
Organism: Protobothrops mucrosquamatus; assembly: GCF_001527695.2. Lineage (NCBI taxonomy): Eukaryota > Metazoa > Chordata > Lepidosauria > Squamata > Viperidae > Protobothrops > Protobothrops mucrosquamatus. The sequence continues at coordinate 118,861 of NW_015387392.1, forward strand.
CTTCTCAGACAGAACTCTCCGCAATGTAAGGAGGAGAATGTTGGGTTTTCCCCACCCCCACCCCATTTTTCTGCATTTTTTGAGGGGGAAGCTTACCCCACCTGGGTGCAATAAGATAAGATACGCTTTATTGTCGTTTTTATACTGTGGGCACAATGGCACACATCAAAAATGAAATTTAGTTGCCCGCTCTCGAAGTGAAACACGTACATGACACACACCTAAACATACTATGAACAACATATGTAACAGACCCACATCCCTACATATACGTAGCCAATAAATATTAAACACTGTCCATCTTGAATATATAACGGAAGGAGGAAGCTTGAGAGTTCGCAAGGTTAATGCTGTATGGAATGAAACCATGGCTGAATCTGGATGTTCTGCTTCGGATACCACGAAGCCCCCTCCTCTCAGAAGGGAACAAGGAAAACAGGTCGTGAAGAGGATGTGTAGTGTCCCAGATAATCTTACAGACCCTGCTCAAGCAACGCTTCTGTGCTATGTCCTGGATGAGAGGGAGGGAACTGCCAATGATCTTTTCGGCCATTCTCACCACTCTCTGCACCGCCTTCCTGTCTGAAGCAGGGATGCCTCCAAACCAGGCTGTGATGCTGTATGACAGGATGCTCTCGATCGTCCCCCTGTAGAAAGTGGTCAGGACAGGGGAAAGAAGATGTGCTTTTCTCATGCGGCGCAGAAAATGCAGGCGCTGCTGTGCCCGCTGTACCAGTTTCTCACTGTTGAGCGACCAAGTCAGCCTACTCGTTAGCTGCACACCCAGGAATTTGATGGTGGTAACCATCTTCACAGGTGAATCATCAAAAGACCCAGAAAGTGCCATCTGGTGGTCACCCATAAAAAGTAAAGAATCATTATGGTGCCAGGCGACTTTAGACATTTTGCCCATAAATAAATAAAGTCATGTTTTTGCTGCCTTGTATGTGTCTACCTGGTTTCTTGCAAAAAAAAAAAAAAAGGGACGTTTAGGCCAAATGCTGACTTACTTCCTGAATTAATTAATCTCCCTTTTGTCTCAAAAGAAATATTGCCTGGACCTTGGAATGTAATATCTGATATGACTTCCTAGCTCAGAGAACTTCATTTTAGAATTAAGAGCTGAATGCCACGGGAAAATCCCTGAAAAGGGCCCATAGACTCCCTCCAACAAGCTAAATATATATATTTTTTTCTTAAAGAAGGAGCAAAGAATATTTCAAATCCTCAAGGGAGCAGATGAGAGATCAATCTTAAGCATTTTTCTTTTTAAAAAAAACCACTTTACTTCAATACGTTCAGACTGCACTGTATGTTCGTTACGGTAAATTATCCTCATTTTTAATTAGATTTCAATGTCAATGGAATTAATTTGTTCCGGGTACAGTTCTTATAAAGAAATCTGTGTGCTCCTTGTTTTTCGAATTTCGCTTTGACTCTGAATTTTATGAGATGATCCAAGGGGAACCTCAGCTATGCGTTGCAGAATGGCAATTAGAAGACATGGTGATTACAAACCTTGTCTTAAGATTATAGTTGTCTGTAGATAATTTGAAAGAATGAAGGTGGACCATCATTAGCACCACGAAGGATTGTTTACAAAATGTTAGGGTGTGGGACTTAATCACAAGGTTGATTCGTCAACACAGTCATGCGAAAAAAGACAATTTGGCCCAAATCTTTGACCACGTCATGCCAGGCACGGTCAAGTCAACAATGAGCCATCACACAAATAATATTTGGATAGGTCTAGGATGGGCAAAGCAAACACATTACTTCTACAAAGGAGAAATGACATCATGCATTCTCTTTCCCGACCTTGTGGCTGATTCTCCAGAAAGAATTGCCCAATGGAGGAATTTGTCGCTTATTTTCGAATGGAAATTCACCTTGGCTTAAGATGCTGGAGTATTTTTCAATTGTCCAGACTTTGCTTTAAGGTGATACAGAACTGAGACATCTTTGTAGGTTTCAAGGCTGTCCTTGAGGGGGGGGGGAATGTGCTTTAGAAGTTCTTATAGTAGACTAGCTGTACCCGGCCACGCGTTGCTGTGGCTCAGTCTGGTAAAAGCATGTGTTGCTTTTACGTCCAACAGATGGCGCTGTTTTTCACAAAAAGCATGTTTTTACCTGTCACAGGTATGACATCTATATAATAGTAGGTATATAAAAACACGCGCGTATTCGAATGCAATGTTGTGTCAAAATTTCAAAGCAATCGGTAAAGAACTTTCAGAGATTTAAGATTTTGAACAAACGAACATTTACATTTTTATTTATATAGATTACAATTTTTTTAAAACCTAGATTCAGTGCCCTCTTCCATTGAAGAAGTTCTCAAGGACGTTTGGGATGAGTTGCCCTTTCTCATCCAACAGCCAGGATGGTATAACAATGAAATCTGGAGTTGTGGATGCTGGAGGTTTTCAAGAAAAGATTGCACAATCATTTGTCTGGGATAGTATAAGGACTCCTGCCTCAGGCAGGGATTGGATTGGAAGATGTTCTTCTACCCTGTGGTTTTATGTAGATGCCGGACTAAAATTAGGAAAACTCAGGTTTTAGTCCATCCTGAAGCAGAGAAGTTATTGGGTGTGTTTGGACCAGTCAGAAGGAAGCAGGGCTAAGAATAATGCCTTGATCTCTGGGGGAAATATAGGATTGTAACCACAACAATAATAACACTGAACTCAAAGAACCAAAATTTGCAGCAGATTACATGAATCTGGAGGAGGAGGAGAAGGAAGAAGGAGGAGGAGGAAGAAGAGTAGGAGGAGGAGAAGAAGAAGAAAAAGAAACAGGGTGTAGAAAGAAAAATCTTCATCAGGGTTCAGTCCAAGCTGGGAATAAACAAAATGGAGACTGCTTTAGAAAGAAGGTTGTAGTTTATTGAAGAGGAGAGGCAGACAGAAAGATGGCTCTGGGAAACCATGTAGTAGGGAGTGGTGGGTTTTTATACCTTCGTGAGCTTTTGTTTGGAGTTGTTCCTGTGGCATGAGCTTTGAGCTGAGTCTGAGTGGGCCTTTCGGGCATTCTGATGGTGGTGGGTTAATCCAGGAGTCCCCAACCCCCGGTCTGTGGACCGGTACCAGGCCACACGGCATGCCAGCAACCGATCCGCACAAGCAAGCAAAGCCCCATCCGTGGGATGCACACAGCACACGAAACCGGTCCATGGAAAAACCTCTCTCCATGGAACTGGTCCCTGGTACCCCAAATGTTGGGGACCTCTGGGTTAATCCTATTATGTCCCAAAGGTCATATCTTGCTTCCCTGGGGCTGTGGCTGATGTCTGTTGGATTTTTTTTTGGTGCGAGGGATTGTTGATTCTAGGCATCTTTGTCTTTCTAATCCAAATTTCCTGGCTCCAATCTTTCTGACAAGATTATCGAATTTTGCATTTCTAAAAGCTGGCCTCCGCCTAGTTTCTGCTTAAGAAAACTGGTCTTGCTTTTCTGCCTTTAAGATCTTCTCCGTTATTCCTTCGGAGAAATACACGCTGCCTTTTGGATATTTCCCCAAATATTTCTTCCTCCGGATTCTTCCCACAAGGGCATCTCTCCCCTCGGCCAGGCCAGAGGAGGGGAGGCTGTTGTGAAACGCTGGGCTGTCTCAGCCCAATTCGAACAGGTGGCATCTCTCGTTGGCGCATAGGCTAATCTTAGCCGGAGCTGGAGTGAGGAGGGAGACACCCGGCTGGAATGTGCTTCCACAGCAGCTCCTGTGTCTTCTCCTGCAAAGGCCCTAATTGGGCATCTCCTCCAGCCTCTTTCTGTTTGCTTTTCCCGGCCGGCTTCCTCCCACGCAACAACCTCAAGCCTTGCATTTGCTGCACCTCGCTGAGAGAGAGAGAAAAGAAAAAAAGAGAGAGGAGAAAATCAGGACATGCCAAACGGGCCCAAAACAAAAGCCGGTGCTGCAAAAAAACGAAACAAACAAACAAGCCCGGTGTTTGGTTGAACATCTCCTGCTCACCACCCAGGACTTTTCTGTTGCTGGGCAGAGCCAGGAGGCCCCAGAATGTTCAGCCTGGCATGAAACCGAAAGCAATCTGGAGGGAGAGAGAGGGAGAAGGAGAGGGAGAGAGGGAGGGAGAGAGAGGGAGGGAGAGGGAGAGAAAGAGAGAGAGAGGGAGGGAGGGAAAGGGAGAGGGAGAGAAAGAGAGTGGGAGGGAGAGGGACGGAGAGAGGGAGAGGAGGGAGGGGGAGAGAGAGAGTGAGAGGGAAAGAGAGAAAGAAAGGGAGAGGGAGGAAGAGGGACGGAGAGAGGGAGAGGGAAAGAGAGAGAGAGACGGAGAGGGAGAGGGAAAGAGAGAGAAATAGAGATAGAGAGGGAGGGAGGGAGAGGGACGGAGAGAGGGAGAGGGAAAGAGAGAAAGGGAGAGAGAGAGGGAGAGGGACGGAGAGAGGGAGAGGGAAAGAGAGAAAGGGAGAGAGAGAGAGGGAGAGGGACGGAGAGAGGGAGAGGGAGAAGGAGAGAGAAAGGGAGGAAGGGAGGGAGGGGGAGAGAGGGAGAGAGAGAGAGAGGAAAGGAGGGAGGGAGAGGGAGGGAGAGAGGGAGAGGGAGAGACTCTCAAAATTACACACAAATTCCACTGCCACAGGTTAAACATGGCAGGAGCTGCAACGGCTCCATCTTGCCAATTATTCGGGCCATAGCATTCTTTTAGAGATGCTTCAGAAGGGTTAGCCTCTGTTTTTCTTTCTATTTTTATTTTATATTTGCCTCCTGCAGCCAAAAGGGTGAGATGAGCACGAGCTCACCTCCGTAGGGTGGACTCTGCCCTCTTGGCCCTCTAGTTGAGGCCTGAAATCCAGAGGTAGGGTCTCCACCTTCTGTCTGTGGACCTCCCATGGGACACCACACCATCCACGGGGACGCTCGGTCATCCAAGCCGTGGTGGTCCCAAAGGTGCTTTTTTTTTTTTTTCAAGAGGCAACGGGGCTTTCTCTGTTTTTCCTTGAAGATGTTTCGCTTCTCATCCAAGAAGCTTCTTCAGTTCTGAGAAGAGCTTCTGGGATGAGAAGGAAACATCTTCAAGGAAAACAAGAAAGTCCCGTTGCCTCTTGAAAAAAAAAAAATAGCGCCTTTGGGACACCCAGAGAACGGGCTTCGTTGACCTTTTGTCCATGAGATAGTGCAGTAACTGAATGCAGAAGGTGCTAGAGAATCACGGCTACCCTAGAAAGATTGTCATCCAGTTTGGATGTGAAGGTTTAGCCCCAGCCAATCCCAATTTTTGCCCAGAATTAAACCAATTCCACCTGGCCCACCATTTCGTAGAAGGGGAGAACATCACATCTTTCTAATGCTTCCTAGTGTCATGCTGTTGGCCTGGACTTTTGTCATCCTGAAGGAACAGAGTTGGGAAACCAGAGTCCTAAAAATGCCAGAAGCTCAATCCTGGCTTAGTTGAGGATGGGAAATAAATCCTAGGTTACTTTCTAAATTTTAGATCCGGTGGTAGAGGTGCTTCAGGATGTATTGCTAGGAAGCCATGAGGAATTGACCTGCATTTCAAAATGCCAGAGGGTTACTACGAAGCCGGGGCTGTTATAAATCAATGTAACATTGCTTTGGTCTGTTAAACTTCCTGGTTTGATTGGTACAGACAGAAAAAGTTCTTTCTCATGGTTTCTAGGCATAAATCAAGCGTGACAGCCATCTTGCAAGCCTGCACATCATATAATGGCTTGCTTCTCGATTTGTACCCCAAAAATAGCATCTTTCCTAAACCAGGACGTTAATCATCCAAGTTGACTTTGAAAGAGAACGGGCTGTGTCCGTAAATGCTGATTTAAGAGGGATCCTCCCCAATTTCGCCTTGCGAAACTGATCAGCCGCGGCTTTCCTGGTTGGTAGGCAGCTGGTTCTGCCCATTGGATGGGCTCACTTGCCGTAGTTATCAAGAAGAGATCACAGGAAAGAAGCCGGACCAATTTTCCAACCGTGGGAGAAACATCATGGGGACCAGATCCCTGTTTGGCAGGATTTGGTGGCAGGCGTGCATCTGCAGTCATCTTTATAAGCTCTGTGAATGTGGCAACAGGAGAGACAGGTGTGTAGAGGTTATATTTGGTCTGATTGCCCCTTCCTTCTTTCCTTCCTTCCTTCCTTCCTTCCATCTCCCTCCTTTTTATCTTTCTTTCCTTCTCCTTCCCTCCTTCCTTAATTACTTATTTGCTTACTTCTCTTTCCTTCCTTCCTTTCACCCTCCTTTTTATCTTCCTTCTCTCTCTTCTTCCTTCCTTCCTTCCTTCCTTAATTACTTATTTGCTTACTTCTCTCTCCTTCCTTCCTTCCACCCTCCTTTTTATCTTCCTTCTCTCTCTTCTTCCTTCCTTCCTTCCTTCCTTCCTTCCTTAATTACTTATTTGCTTACTTCTCTCTCCTTCCTTCCTTCCACCCTCCTTTTTATCTTCCTTCTCTCTCTTCTTCCTTCCTTCCTTCCTTCCTTAATTACTTATTTGCTTACTTCTCTCTCCTTCCTTCCACCTTCCTTTTGATCTTCCTTCTCTCTCTTCTTCCTTCCTTCCTTCGCCTTCCTTTCTTCCATCCTCTCTCCTTTTTATCTTCTTTCCTTCGTTCTCTCTCCTTCCTTCCTTCCTTCCCTCACTTTCTTTCTTCCACCTCCTTTTATCTTCCTTCCTTCCTTCCCCTGCCTTTCTTCCTTCCATCTCCCTCCTTTTTATCTTCTTTCTTTCCTTCTCCTTCCTTCCTTCCTTCCTTCCTTCCTTAATTACTTACTTCTCTCTCCTTCCTTCCTTCCACCTTCCTTTTTATCTTCCTTCTCTCTCTTCTTTCTTCCTTCCTTCCTTCCCCTTCCTTCCTTCCCTCACCTTCCTTTCTTCCATCCTCTCTCCTTTTTATCTTCTTTCCTTCGTTCTCTCTCCTTCCTTCCTTCCTTCCTTCCTTCCTTCCTTTCTTCCACCTCCTTTTATCTATCTTTCTTTCTTTCTTTCTTTCTCTTTTTCTCGAAAAGAGCTGCCCCATCAAAGTATCTGGGGACATTGATATAACTTTCCTTGCGAGCAGAGCACTGAATCTCAAGCCGATCACGTAATGCGGAGGGCAGCTCGGTTACAGCCAAAACTGAAGCTGAGCCCCGTGTCAGATGTAAGGCTATGAACTCAAGAGAGGTAGCTCTCCGGAGCTTTCTCCCCGAATGCCTTGGCAAACAGGCTTGTCGCCGAATTATTGCCACCATCAAGCTTTCAGTCTCGCCTTGGTTTCCCCCCCCTGTGTTAAAATTATGGGCGCTACCTGTCACTCTGCAATGATGCAGTCATTTGCTTTCCTTGCCAAAAAAAAAAAAAATAGAGTCCCAAATCTTATCTAGGATGCAAATCCCAATGGCTATGCTTTGTTTACAGATGTAGGTGTGCACTTTGGGTTAATTTTATCAGGAGGACTGCTCCTTGCAGCAATGATAAATAAACTTTGGGGTTCCTGCAGGACTCGGTCAGCCCTAAAAGGGGGCAAAACTTGAGATCCAGCCGAAGAAAAAGCAGGCTGTGGGCTTCAGTAGGACTGAATGAAATTTAATGAAGAGAAGGACGAGGGGGGACATGATAGCAGTCTTCCAATATCTCAGGGGCTGCCCCAAAGAAGAGGGAGTCAAGCTATTCTCCAAAGCGCCTGAAGGCAGGACAAGAAGCAACGGGTGGAAACTAACCAAGGAAAGAAGCAACCTAGAACTAAGGAGAAACTTCCTGACTATGAGGACAATTAACCAGTGGAACAACCTGCCTCCAGAAGTTGTGGGTGCTCCATCACTGGAGGTTTTTAAGAAGAGATTGGACAGCCATTTGTCTGGAATGGTACTATAAGTTTTCCTGCTTGAGCAGGGGGTTGGACTAGAAGACCTCCAAGGTCCCTTCCAGCTCTATATGGGTGACATAATAGCAGTCTTCCAATATCTCAGGGGCTGCCACAAAGAAGAGGGAGTCAAGCTATTCTCCAAAGCACCTGAAGGCAGGACAAGAAACAACGCATGGAAACTAAACAAGGAGAGAAGCAACCTAGAACTAAGATTTCCTAACAGTGAGAACAATTAACCAGTGGAACAACCTGCCTCCAGAAGTTGTGGGTGCTTCATCACTGGAGGTTTTTAAGAAGAGACTGGGCAGCCATTTGCATAGATTTTCCTACCTGAGCAGGGGGGTTGGACTAGAAGACCTCCAAGGTCCCTTCCAATTCTATTATTTTGTTAAATTAACCCCCAGGAGCAACGCCGTGTAGCACTATGTGTTGGATCAAGGAATAAGGGCAGCATCCACTTCCCCCATGTCGTTTTAGAAAGTTTTGATTAGATCCACCGCTCTAATTGCTCCAGGCGAATTCTCCACGGCCCTTTTTTATGATTTGGCAGATATGCTGCTTCCACAATGCTTGCCCAGCTGCGTCATTTGAGAATTTCTGCGGCATCCCCTGCCAGAGATATATTTGAGTTCGTGCTTGGTCCTCCCGTGCAAATTATCCAAGGGCTCCAATATACAGGTAGCCCTCCGCTTACAGCCCTCTGTTTAGTGACCGCTCAAAGCCACGGCAGCCCTGAAAACCGTGACTCACGACTGTTTTTCACGTGACCGTGGCAGCATCCCCGTGGTCACGTGATCAGAATTGGGACACTTGGCAACTGACGTGTATTGATGACGGTTGCCTCTTGGATAGAGCACCTGGGAGACAACCAGGACCTGGATGATGGAGAATCACCATAGACCAAGGGTCTTCAAACTTGGCCCTTTTATGACTTGTGGACTTCAACTCCCAGAATTCCTCAGCCTGATGAGGAACTCTGGGAGTTGAAGTCCACAAGTCATAAAAGGGCCAGGTTTGAAAACCCCTGACTTAGACATTCATAGATCTCCATAGATCTGTCACGGTCTTGGTTTTGTTCCTAGCTCGTGAACATGGAAGACCCCGGTTCCTCTGCCTCCCCCTTGGCTTAGCAGAGGTCCTTCCTTCTCTCTGGAAGTGACCAGCAGATTCAACTGCTGAGTGTAAAGGAGTCCGTAGTTCAGTCATGGGCTGATCTCCAGGCCAGTGAGATCTCGTACAGGGAGTTCCTTCTTCGAGTGACATATTTTTGGTGCGTCTCCAGCTCTCCAATGCGTGCCCCCTTCTCCTCCTTGCCAGGAGAAGCTACAAATGGAGACGCAGCCACGAGACAGCGGAGACAAAGTATTCAGACTCGAATTCATTACATTGGTGGGGTCTAAATTGTCCAAGTGCCAAGCATTCTTCTTAGCTCATGGATCTAGGCTGCCCACGGAAACCTCGTTGGCAACAGCCATGGGAAGAGGAAGCCGTTGCAGAGTTCTAGATTTGCCTGAGGGCCGCCATCTTTGGAAGGAGCAGAGAGCCGTGCCGGAGCGTCTGAAATTTGACTCCTAGTATCTCCAAACAGGAGAAGCCTCGGTGAAATCCAGAGGAAGATCAGCAATAGGCAACTTTTAGGATTAGAGAGTGTACAAGAGATTTGGACACAGAATCATTCTAACCAAAATGGCTTCCATGAAGCAAATTAGATAATATCATCACCCTAGTCATGGTAGTCTTTTCCAGAATCACAACAGAGCTGGAAGGGATCTTGGAGGTCTTCTAGTCCAGCCCCCTGCTCAAGCAGGAGACCGTATACCATTTCAGACAAATGGTTGTCCAATCTTTTCTTAACACCTCCAGTGTTGGATCATTCACAACTTCTGGAGGCAAGTCGTTCCACTGATTAATTGTTCTCAATGTTAGGAAATTTCCCCTTAGTTCTAGGTTGCTTCTCTCATTGATTAGTTTCCATCCATTGCTTCTTCTCCTGCCTTCTGGTGCTTTGGAAAATAAGTTGACCCCCTCTTCTTTGTGGCAAGCCCTCAAATACTAGAATACTGCTATCATGTCTCCCCTATTTCTTCTTTTCTTTAGACTGGCCATACCCAGTTCCTGCAGTGGTTCTTCATATGCTTTAGTCTCCAGGCCTTTAATCATCTTAGTTGCCCTTCTCTTCACCTTTCCCCCAAGATTCAACTAATTTAAGGATCTCAGATCTTGGCTCACCTCTAAATGGATCGTTGAGATTTATTATATTTTGATTTGCATTCATTCTCCCCCCCTCACCCCGCCTTCAAATGAGCACCATCCAACTTGGATGCCAGTCCTTGCCTTCTTTCCGACTCAACTGAAAGTTGGAAATAAATTCGTTCAAGGGGCTCTGTCTGTCTGTTTGTTTGCAGGGTGGTTTAGTTCAAAACCAAATTTTTGGGAGGGTGGAGACGGGGAGGGGGGGTATTCTTGATCTCAGGTGAGCTGGGATGGAATCCTTCAGCAGCTGTACTGCCCTCTGGTGGAGCTTTGGAGAGCTGCAACGTGGAACAAGGGGATGGATATTCCTGGTTTTGGGGGGCGGGGGGCTTATGGCACTTATGTTCTGCCAACCCGCTTAAGTAGGTTTCTTAATTAATCCATGTTTGAAGTTTGTCCAGACAAAATGACTCCCCCATTAATCAAGGACGCTGGTTCAAAAACCAGGCAACGTTTTTCACAGCTAAGTAACATTAAACCTGATCCAGTTTTGCAGGTTGCGCAAATATAACTTCGAAATTCAATAGTGCCCACCATTCTTCATATCTTTTAGTCTCCAGGGCTTTAATCATCTTAGGTGCTCTTTTTTGCACTTTTTCCAAGGTCTCAACATTTATTCATTTATTTTGTAATGTGGTGACCAAAACTGGTTGCAGTATTCCAGGTGTGGCCTTACTAAGGCTTTATAAAGAGCTACTAATACTTCACGTGATTTTGATTCTGTGCCTCTGTTTCTACAATCATCCTCATTCTTCACCATCAAGGGCAACCTCATTCGTAATTGGAGAATGACAGACTGATTGTTGTTTACGAAGCAGACAGATTAAGTCTGCAATTTTGGGCATTTGTGTGTCATTTTTTTTTTTTAGTGCCGTTGTAACTTTGAACAATGAACTGTTGTAAGTCAAGGACACCTGGACAAACCAGTATTGAACTGTGTCCCAACCCAAGGGGGAAAAAAATTGTCCCCCCCAAAAAATATTTATGGGTTGTTTTACTGGGCTTCTATATAAAAGCACACCGCAGCTTTGAAAAACCTCTATTTTTACTCCGGTGTTCACTAAGAATCTGCAAATAGGAGGGAAATGCTGTAACTTGAAAACTTCTTAGATTGTCTAAGGCCAAATGTACATTCCTGTGAGATATAAATATCAATTTGATTAGCTAGCAGGTCTTGTCAGATACAGTGTCTCAACTCCTCGGTCATTTGAGCAATGACGTAGCCTGAGGCTTCTGTAAAAGGCCGAGGGGTCTTAACTCAAGCCTATATAAGACAGGGGCTGCGTTCCAGCAAAGGGTGTAAGGGAAGGGATCTCCTTAGATCATTGTCTTGCCTCTTCTCCCTGCTTTGAAAAACACCCACAAGGTGAGTTGAGCCTAGCCAAATATTATTGCTTCTTGGTGTTCTTCTTCAACTCCACAGCAAGCCTTAGGATCTCAAGAAGGGCAACTTGCCTGGGAGGAATTTGATGTCTCAAAGCCAGCAAGCCAACAGTTGTGCTTTATCTTGGGGGGTTTTTTTCTTTTTCTTTTTCTTTTTTGTTTGGCCAGGCCAAAGATCCTGAGATTGCACAAACTGGGAATTTGACATGGAAACTACCTTTGACCATCTCAGTGGGACAGAGAGAGAGAGAGAGAGAGAGAGAGAGAGAGAGAGAGAGAGAGAGAGAGAGAGAGAGAGAGAGAGAGAGAAATAAAGAGAAAGAAATAAAAGGTAAAGAGAAAGAGAAATGAAGAGAGAAATAGAAAGAGAGAGAAAGAGAAAAGCAAGCAAGCAATAAAGAGAGAGAGAGAGAAAGAAAAAGAAAGCAACAGAACTAAAGCAAAATAGAGATAAATAGAATTAAATTGAGAGAGAGAGAGAAAGGGAGGGAGAGTTGGTAAAGAGACAGAGAGAGAAAGAGAGACAGAGGAATAGGGATGAAGGATAGAGAGGAAAAGAGAGAGAGAGAAACAAGAGGATTTCATGAAAAATTATCTGTTTGCTAGTTTTGGCTGCTTTGGGTCCTAATCTACCCTCTTCCTAATCTGCACTCTGCTTATAGATATGCATTGAGATGCTGCAAATTGTGAAGATTTCCAACTCTTGCAGATCTCGTGTGAAAATGTTAAAAAGCACAATTTAATATCCGCTCCTTCTGTTTTTTTGTTTTTTTGTTTACCTCCTTCCAGCTCTGAAATGGCATTTTCCGGGATACTGAGTGATGCCGAAATTGCAGCTGGTTTACAAAGCTGTCAAGGTAATTTCTATACACGCTTACATAATCTAGTCTTCTTCAATAAGCTTGTGCATTGAAAAATGTGACCGATTTAAATACTCAAGAGGAGAGATCAAAAAAGTCCCAGCTTTCATCCTGACCTCACCTCCCCCCAAAAAAAATTCCCAAATGTTTTGTGATGGTTTTAGGAACCATCACAAGGAACTTTTTGTTGGAGGTTCTGAATGTTTTGTGGAGAAAATGGCGGTTCCTAAATTTGACGTATTCCACCAGGCGCACCTCTTTTTAGTGTTAACAAGAGTCTTCATTCAAATTGCGAAAGGAAGTGCAGAGTTACGCCACTAAAAACCTGCTCAAAAATCTTTTCAAAGATTTTATTTTCTGACCTTGGACAGAGGACCACAGGTTTTTCTGCCCTTAATCTCTTGATCGTGATGTTTAGGGCAGTTCAATTTCCAGCAGTTCCCCATCAACTGCTCTATGCTGAACTACAGTTGCCATCGTCCCCAACCAGCAGGGCTGATGGGGCAGGGAGAATTGCCAGTCCAAACATCTGGAGCATTGCATGCAGCTGCAGCTGGGCTGTTCAGAGGAATACTGTTGCATCAGCGCCCTGGGTGAAAACAACAGAAATCCCCCTGTAATGAAGCTGGGGGAAAAAAAAAACCCACCTGACTTTTTTATGCTGTCAAAATTACAAATTAGCACCCGAAGAATACAGAAACAGTGGGGTTCAACTATCCGAGAAGGAGATATAGCACAAAGGTGCCTTAAAAATAAAGATCAGTCTAAAAGCTTCACAAAGTTCCTTTAAGATCCCAGAATCAAATGATGGTCTGATTTGGCACAGCGGGTGAAGGCCTTTTCGGAGGGGTTTAGACACCCACCCGCCCACTTATGAACTCTGCCTAATATTGAAATGTGACCCCAGACATTCCTTCCTGCCTCTAAATATGGCCGTGCAAAGCCCTTGTATAATTCGGACAAGAAAGAGATTATGTTTTCCTGCACGGAAAATGGAGCTGAACTAGCTCTGGAGGATCAGTTAGAACGGGCTGCAGCAATGAAGTTCGTAGTTGTTGTAAGAACGGCATGTTGATGGCAAAGCTAAGCGGTTTGACTGAAGCTTTTAACTCAACAGCTTCTTGAGGAACCGTAGTTCTTTACATGCCAGCTAAAGCTGCAGAGCTCAGAGGCTGGAAGGCTCTTGGGTTTGACACATTCTTCGCCCAAGTGAGCCGATATCACAAAGATGCTGTCTGGGGATGGCGGGATTGTCCATCTTTCACTTCTGGAGAGGGTGCTGCTCTAGGCTTTCTCCTTCCAGGAGTAGCTTCAGGAGACCGAAACATCTGAAGGATACCCTCCAGGGATGAGGGATGTGTATCCTGGAGCAGAGATGGGTCTCTGAAGATTCCCAGGTCCTCTCTGTCCAAGCATCGCCTAAGCTAATGCCTTTCAGATATATTGGATGTTAACTTCCATACTTCCCAGTGCTGGGGGAATGGAAGGAAGGAAGGAAGGAAGGAAGGGAAAGAGGGAGGGAGAGAGGGAGGGAGAGATAAAGGAAGGAAGGAAGGAAAGAAGGAAGAAGAAACAGGAAAGGAGGGAGGGAGGAAGGGAGCGAGGGAGAGAGGGAAGGAAGGAAAGAAGGAAGGAAAGAAGGAAGGGAGGGAGGGAGGAAGAAAGGGAAAGAGGGAGGGAGAAAGGGAAGGAGAGATGAAGGAAGGAAGGAAGGAAGGAAAGGAAAGAAGGAAAGAAGGAAGGAGAAACAGGAAAGGAGGGAGAGAGGAAGGGAGCGAGGGAGAGAGGGAAGGAAGGAAAGAAGGAAGGAAAGAAGGAAGGGAGGGAGGGAGGAAGGAAGGAAGGAAGGAAGGGGAAAGAGGGAGGGGAAAAACGAAATACATACAATGCCATCCTTGTTTGGGAATACGATGGAAGATGCTAAGGTCCCAATTTCCATTAGAAAAAGGCAGAGCAAACACAAGGAAATTCTAAATCCCTACAAAATTCGTGCAGGAAATATTGGCTGCCTGACGTGATTCATTAAACTTGTCCATCTGAGTTTTGAAAAATGAGGAATTTTTGATCTGAAACAGGACGTTCCGGCTGCTTGAAACCCACCTGCATCAGCGGGGTTGATGCCAGAAGATAGCTGGGGAGAATTTGAGTCAGAACTGATCCCACCACCAAGGTCCAAGCGCTTCAGTGCCCATCTAGACTTAAAGTCGGCTCCTGTTTGCTCTGCTTTTTTTGGGTGGCTGATATTTAATCTGCCCCTAAACCTTTTTTAGTGTCCAAGAATAAAGTCAATCGAGGTCAGTGCCTCAAATGGCTCCTTCGCCCCAACTGACTTGATTGGGACAGCAAAAAGTGATGCTGGATTGACAGGAGGTCCTCAACTTACAGTCACTTGTTTAGCGACTGTTCGGAGTTACAACGGCAATCAAAAACGTGATTTAGGACCAGCCTTTGCACTTACACAACCAGCACAGAAAAGTCATATGATCAAAATCCAGGCACTTGGCAACCAGCTTGTATATAGGACAGTTGCAGCATACCAGCATCGCCATTTCCGATCTTCCCAGCTGGCTTCCGACAAACTAGGTCAATAGGAGCAGCTGGATTCACTTAACAACCATGGGAAAAATGGTCGTAAAATTGGACACGACTCATATAACAACTTCCTTGCTTAGCAATGGAAATTCTGGTCATCATTATCATCATCATCATCAACATCAAATTGGAAGGGACCTTGGCGGTCATCTAGTCCAACCCCCTGCTCAGGCAGGAAACCCTATACCATTTCAGACAAATGGCTGTCCAGTCTCTTCTTAAAAACTTCCAGTGTTGGCGCATTCGCCGCTTCTGGAGGCAGGTTGTTCCACTGGTTAATTGTTCTAACTGTCAGGAAGTTTCTCCTCAGTTTACGTCTAGGAGGCAAGGGATGCTAAAACTTTGCAAAGCCACACCTGGAATACGGCATCCAGTTTTGGTCACCACGATGTAAAAAAGATGTTGAGACTCTGGAAAGAGTGCAGAGAAGAGCAACAAGGATGATCAGGGGACTGGAGGCTAAAACATATAAGGAATGGTTGCAGGAATTGGGTAGGTCTAGTCTAATGAAGAGAAGGACGAGGGGGGAACACGATAGCAGTGTTCCAGTATCTCAGGGGCTGCCCCAAAGAAGAGGGAGTCAAGCTATTCTCCAAAGCCCCTGAAGGCAGGACAAGAAGCAGTGGATGGAAACTCATCAAGGAGAGAAGCAACCTGGAGCTAAGGAGAAATATCTTAAAAGTGAGAGCAATCAGCCAATGGAACAGCTTCCCTCCAGAATTTGTGGGTGCTCCATCACTGGAGGCTTTCAAAAAGACTTGTCTGAAATGGCATAGGGTCCTGCTCAGGCAGGGGGTTGAACTAGAAGACCTCTGAGGTCCCTTCCCACTCTGTCATTCTTTTCTGTTCAACGTTCTCTCTCTTTACCTTGTGACATTTTTTCTTCTTTTCCTCCTCCTCCTCCTCCTCCTCCTCCTCCTCCTCCTGCTTCTCCTCCTCCTCCTCTTTCTGTTTCCGTTTCTACAGCTGTCGATTCCTTCAGCTGCAAGACATTCTTTGCCAAATCCGGTTTGCAGTCCAAATCAAAGGATCAGCTAGCAAAAGTATTTGGAGTTATTGATCAGGACAAGAGTGGTTACATTGAGGAAGATGAACTGAAGTGAGTCGAAGTTAAGAAATATCCCTCCATCCCAGATTAGGGTCCTGGGGGGGGACATTTCCCAATACAAAAGCGTAATCAATCCTTTGCACAGCCCATCCTTGCTGAGCAGACGGCCGCTTAGCGATGGACGTTATGATGGACCTCCCCCCCCAAAAAAGAGACTAACAATCCAGATTCGAATGTGTGATGTTCCCCCCCCATTGTCAGATGGCCACATTTTGGGCCCCACTTTTATAGCTGTTTGCAGCATCCTGCAGTTATACTATTATTTACTAGGCGTTAGCTTGTACATCTCTTTTCTGCCCCCCCCCAAAATGCCCAGGGCAAATAATGGGTTCACTTAGCGGCGTTTGCTTAATGACCGCCAGAAAGAAATGTAAAATTGGGCCTGTCTTGTGATGACCCGATTTACGGCCGTAATTCCGTGTTAAATCCTTGTTGTAAATCGAGGTTTATCTGTATTCTGTTCTCCGTGTGAGTGGAAGAATTGCTCTCTAGCTCCCACTAGTGGGAGGTTATGTGTAAGTCTGTGCTTTGGTAATAGAAGTCGTCCTTGACTTGACCGTTCCAAGTTATGACTGTTTGTCACACTGACGGCCGTTGCGTCATCCCCGGGGGTCACCTGATCAAAATTCGAGCTTAGCCACTGGCATATACTTAGGACGGTTGCAGTGTCCTGCAGACATGTGATCCCCCTTTTGCAACCTGACCAATCAGTGGGGAAGCCCGGTTGACTGAACAAACCACGTTACCTATTTAACAGCAGTGATCCACTTAACAACTGTGTCAAGAAAGGTTGTAAAATGGGACAAAACTCCCTTAATAGCTCCCTCGCTTAACAACAGAAATGTTGGGCGCAGTTGCGATCCTAAGTCGAGGATGACCTGTATAGTATCCCAAAATCTGCACTTCCGTCCGTGAGCGTTAGCAGAGATGCTGGGAGTTAGATGACCGGCCCATTTAATTAGAGGGGACCCATAACATTCACTGCCTCCTCGCTCAAGTGGGAATAATCCAACATTTCTCTTGAACTCGTCAACCTGGCCCTAATCTAATTCCATGGAGGCACAATAGTTAAAACACAGCGTTGCAGGCTAATTCTGCCGACTGTCAGCAGTTCGATCCTGACCGGCTCAAGGTTGACTCAGCCTTCCATCCTTTCGAGGTTGGGAAAAGGGAGGCCCAGATTGTTGGGGGCAAGAGGCTGACTCTGTAAATCACTTAGAGAGGGCTGTAAAGCACTGTGAAGTGGTATATAAGTCTAAGTGCTATTGTTACTGCCATTGACTCAGCCTTCCGTCCTTCTGAGGTCGATAAAATGAGGACCCAGATTGTTGGGGGACAATATGGTGACTCTGTAAACCGCTTAGAGAAGGCTTTAAAACACTGTGAAGTGGCATGTAAGTCTAAGTGCGATTGCTATTGCCACTGACTCAGCTTCCATCCTTCTGAGGTCAGTAAAATGAAGATCCAGATTGTTGGGGGCAAGAGGCTGACTCTGTAAACTGCTCAGAGAGGGCTGTAAAGCACTGTGAAGTGGCATATAAGTCTAAGTGCTATTGCTATTGCCACTGACTCAGACTTCCATCTTTCCAAGGGGGGTAAAATGGGGACCCAGGTTGTTGGGGGCCATAGGCTGACTCTGTAAATCGCTTAGAGAGGGTTGTAAAGCACGGTGAAGCAGCATATAAGTTCTAATGCTATTATGTGACCATTAGGAAGTTCATGCAGAATTTTGATGGCAAAGCCAGAGTCTTGACTGATAAGGAGACTTCAGAGTTTCTGAAAGCAGGTGACACCGATGGAGATGGCAAAATTGGTGTGGATGGTAAGAAAGCCTTCGTAGATCCCCTTCTCCAATGTCCAGCATGATGGGCCATGTTACTCAAATATCATTCCCCCAGACGCTAGAGAGGAAATACCCGTAGGCTTAGAGAATTATTTAGTAGAGTTGACTTAATTCTGTGCCTAACTGCTAAGAGTCTAAGTAATTACACTGGCATATGAAACCAATTCATCCATCCGTCAGTCAATCATCCAGAAGGGAGGGCAAAGTCCCAGCTGGATATTTATTTTATTTTATTGATTGATTTAAATTTTCGTGCCACCTCTCTCCCTGGCGAGGCGACTGTCTGGGTGGCTTACAGATGATAAAAAAGACCGAGAGATAAATAATTAAAATATTAAAATTAGGCTATTTAAAATTTTAAAACGATGGGACTAAGGGACAGATGGGGCAGGGATAAGGGTTGTTGCTGTGAGGATGTAGTGAGATAAGCATTACATCTGCCATCTTGATACCGAGACAATCCAAGAAATGGATTCCTAAGGCTATATAATAAATTGATATACATTAATAAATAAAACAAGTCAGTGACTTGAAATGGATGGAAACTCTGTTGTCTTTAGCATCTGCTATCCAAGATAATCTAGGAACCCATTATCTATGGATTTGAGGAGACAAGATTCAAAATAATATAACCTTTCCTTTCCTTTCCTTTCCTTCCTTTCCTTTCCTTTCCTTTCCTCCCCTTTTTCTTTTCTTTTCCAGAGTTTGTAGTCCTGGTTACAAAGGGTTAAAGTGATTCAAGGGAAGACCAAGCCAATTGTATTGTACAACATCCTTTCGTATTGCAAGTCAACTATTTATTTATACATTTTATACAGCGAAAACGGCAGTGACAATGGCCAGCATCTTGTTTCTTATTATTCGGGAACTGTGTAAACTCCCAATGCACTGTTTGACCTTTATTATTGTCTATTGTTGTAAAATTCATAATTAAAAGGGCTCTCTACATCAAAAGAAGGACAAAATCAAAGCCCAAGGGAGAGAAAAAAAAACATTGGATATTTCCTTTTGTCCGCACAGTCTAATTAAGACGACTCGGTGAGGTGAGCTTTTGAAAAGATTGCACCAAGAGTTAGACGAGCGTCTGCCTTCCTTCCCGAGTATATGACATGATATTGGGGAAAAAAACAGTTCAATAAGAAGGTTTAAACTGGTCTTTGTCTTACCTAACCAGGTTCACGAACCCTCTTACTTAGCCATACCCGTGGAATTGTCCATTCATCCATATAAAGCGTCTTCATCATTCACAGATTTTTGAGCCTGTTTCTTTGCCGGATGCAATTGCCACAGTGACGTTCCTGTCCTTGCTTGGTTGAAATCCGTTGTTCTCAACCTTGGCAATGTGGAAGATGCACGGACTTCAAGTCCCAGAATTCCCCAGGCCAGTATGCCGGCTTGGGAACTGTGGGAATTAGGGTCCACCCATCGTTGCCAAGGTTAAAAAAGGCTGGTTGAAATGATGAGTGAGCATGCCATAATCTAGAGCAGTGGTTCTCAACCTGTGGGTCGGGACCCCATTTGGGGTCGATTGACCATTTCACGGGGGTCGCCAAGCAAGGCTGTCCGCCATTTTTTTCCCCTTTTCCGGCGAGCGCCTTACCTCCCTTGGGCTGGGCCAGCTAGTGGTCGGCCTGCTCCATCTCTGCCGCTTGCCAGCTACGCCTCGGCCGGCGCAGGGGGCGGAACCACGCATGCGCGGTGCTCCCGGGTCGGGAAAGTCCTCGACTTACGACCGGTTTAGTCCTCGACTTACGACCGGTTTAGTCCTCGACTTACAACCGGTTGGGGTCGCGGCATTAAAAAGGTTGAGAACCACTGATCTAGAGAGAGAGGCTGGCTTCAAATTCATTCAGAGTTTTAAACATATCATTGCCAGATCTGTAACTCTGAACCATCGTAAATCAGGAAGGAAACGGAAGCTGAGAACATCTGTAGCTAAAGCCTGGCCTAAGTTAGGGGTCACCTCAACACGCATGGGGCAGGGACTGACTGATTCATTGCAGGAAAGTGTACATGATTCAAAGTCTCGCTTTAAGTGCTGCAATTCGGAGGTCGCGCCAATGACGGTACAAAGCCCAGATATGCCAAAAACCAAAACTGACAGCACATTGTCCAAGTCTTAGGCGTAGAAATGACATAACGTTGTGTTTTTTTTTAAAAAAAAGCAAAATAAATGTTCTCTCCTCCTTTTAGAAAAAAAAATGGAAAACCACACAACCTAGGCACCGCTCCTTGTAGCAAAATGATTATTTGTCATTTTGTTAAATTTCTTTGCCGGCTATTCTAGGCAATAAAAACGGAGAAATGAAAAAAGAAGTGTAAATATAACAGGAGTCAAGTGATGGAACAGTAAAATAAACAAGGAAAAAGGGGGGGGAAACGAGAGTAGATATTGATGGCTCACGTAGCTTTTGGCATCTGATCCTTAAACATCAGATTTGATGGCTGAGCTCAAATACCAGCTGAGTTGCCCGTATAAGCTAGCAATGTTGGGTCCCAACCTTTGTCCCAACTGCTAGTTCTCAGACCCAGAAGGAAGTCCATCCTGAGTGGATCATTTCCAAAAGAAACTCATTGAAGGACCCTGGTGGCACCGTGGTTTGAATGCAATATTGCAGGCTGACTCTGCCTACTGCCAGGCGTTCAATCCTGACCAGCTCAAAGTTGACTCAGCCTTCCATCCTTCTGAGATCGGTAAAATGAGGACCCAGATTGCTGGGAGCCATAGGCTGACTCTGTAAACCGCTTAGAGGGGGATGTAAAGCACCGTGAAGCGGTATACAAGTATACAAGGTTCACTTTGCAATTCACCTATTTTCCATTGCACATTGCTTTAATAAAAGCTTAAAAAAAAAAAACCTAAGTCAGATGGGACGGAGAGATGATGACCGTTACAGGAGACGCCTGCATGATCTGTCAGATGGAAAACACACACTCTTCGTTTACTTCCAATACTGGGTATCTAGATTTTCCAACGGTAAAAACAGGTTGACCCCTTTGAGGGCTCTCTCTTCGTATTTTGCAAAGAGGTTCTTTCAATCGTCAAGGCTGGGGCCCGTGGTTGACTCTGCTCTTCAAGAAGGTGTCTCCTCTTTTTTCCAAAAACGTCATCTCATCCATGCCTCTAATTTGGCCAAGAGTCAAAGGCTTATCCCATAACCGAGGACTATTTCTGCCTCTCCGGCTGCTCTAGGCAACTCTTCCTTTCAACGCTGCCACCAACTCGATTCTTCCTAATGTGTGCGGTGACGATTATTGTAAGCCCGCGGCCAAACAGCGTGTTGGATGTGTCAATTGTACAATGCTGAATACTGAACACTCACCTGTTCTTAAGAGTCATTTTCTAGACGGTTAATCACTAGGACCCATCCTACCGTTGAGGGAACGGAGGAAAACCTAAATAATTGAACAATTTAAGGATGGCTCTCCCTGACAATATCACCGACAGCTCAGCCGTGAGATAAGGTTACGGAGTCGCCGTGGTGACTCTAGATGATCTGTTTTGATGGTCATCTAGGTGGGGAATGTCAAGCGGGCAGCTAGAGCAGAAAAGCTGATCTACGATTGGTTTCAAACTGTTGACGAAGGACACCCAGAGTGAGTCTCCAGAGGTTGTGGGTGCTTCATCACTGGAGATTTTTAAGAAGAGACTGGACAATCATTTGTCCGGAATGATATAGGATCTCCTGCCATGAGCAGGGGGTTGGACTAGAAGACCTCCAAGGTCCCTTCCAACTCTTCTGTTATTCTGTTACTCCAGGGTCCATTTGTGGAGAGAGGTAATTAAACTGCCCTCTTATTAATGCAGTTGACCCCCATGATGTCATTATTCTAATTAAGGCCGACAGAAAGCAAGGCTTGAGATGAAAACCATCATCAATGAATAAAGAAGCACCGGTAACTAAAGATTGTCACCCGCACGGAAGGATCTCCTTCGTTCTGAAATGCAATTCGGTTTCACTCGGGAGACCAACCGTTCGGATAGGATTAGCATCAGGCGAAACTCTGGGATGAGGTTTCATCCAATCTTCTCTGCGTTGGTTGGTTTATATCCTGCCATGATTGTTTTTGCAAATAACTCAAGGTAGCAACCCAATCCAACACACACTTTCCTCCTCTTATTTTGCCCACAACAACTCTGTGAGGGGGGTTGGGCTGAGAGAAAATGATTGGTTCAAAGTCACCCAGCCAGCTTTCATGATTAAGGAAGGACTAGAACTCACCGTCTCCTAGCGATTGGTCCAAAGTCACCCAGCCAGCTTTCATGATTAAGGAAGGATTAGAACTCACCGTCTCCTAGTGATTGGTCCAAAGTCACCCAACCAGCTTTCATGATTAAGGAAGGACTAGAACTCACTGTCTCCTAGTGATTGGTCCAAAGTCATCCAGCCGGCTTACATGCCTAAGGTGGGACTAGAACTCACAGTCTCCTGCTTTCTAGCCTGGTGCCTTAACCAGGAGATTTAGACAGACTCGTTTCACTTACTTTCTTGATTTTCTTGGCCCCTTCCTACGTCAGTTCTCTTGAACCCTTTCATTCTTTTCAAGTCATTGCTGAAGGACAAGATTGGGCAAAAGGTTATTTCATAGTTGGAAGTCCCTGATTTCCGTATCTCTGCTTTGAGGCTTTTCTGGCCCATCCTAAGTAAAAATCTATCTGAACATTGATAAGGGAAGCATTCCTCCAGAGGGAAAAATACACAGCCCAGTCAGAGGAGGAGCCCAACTAGTGTCACACCCATTGATTGACACCATTTTTCTTTCCAGATGTCAAGAGATAAATCGGAAAAAAAGACAATTCAACTACAATTTGTGGCTCGTGGTTGAAATGAGAGGTCCTTGGTACTCTCTGAGCTTGGTGGTTTTCTTGCAGACGTTTCATTACCCAGTTAGGTAACACAATCAGTGCTATTGAGTGTGACTTGCTCCTGTTTATATATATAGTAGCTCTGAGCTTGGTTGTTTTCTCGTACATGTTTCATTACCCAACTAGGTAATATAATCAGTGCTAGACTGGAGTGAGGTTTGTGGAGTGGAGAAGAAGGGGAGGAGGGGGAGGAGGAAGGGGGAGGGGAAGGGGGAGGGGGAGGGGGAGGAGGACTGTGTGATCCTTGATGCTCTCTGAGCTGGGTTGTTTTCTTGCAGACATTTCGTTACCCATCTAGCTAATGTCGTCAGTGCTAGAAGGGAGTGGGGTTTGTGGAGAAGAGGAGGACGAGGAGGAGATGGAGGAGGACAAGGAGGACAAGGACGACTGGGTGGTCCTTGATGCTCTCTGAGCTGGGTTGTTTTCTTGCAGACATTTCATTACCCAAACTAATATTATCCGTGCTTGTGAGGATGTTCCCTAGCTTGGCTAATGAAACATCTGCAAGAAAAGAACCCAGCTCAGGAGGAGCCCTCAGCGTCCTTGAACCAAACAAGATGTATTGCAAGGGGACAACTCATAACCCCTCCTGGTAGCACCAGGCATGGCTGAGACACCAACATGGCTTTGGAGAAACAATTCTCTAGGTTTAGAGGTCTTGCGTGCCTCTGAAGATAAGATAAGCACCTCCAGGAGGGAATCATACAACTATCGTGATGGTGTGTCCTTCCTCATTATCTCTGCACGGACCTTGTGAAGGACATGTGTCAGTCAAACCTACAACAAGACAAAAGGACCTCCTGTACCATATACGTGCACATTCTAAAAGACGCCCACATGGTAGGTAATATTGCAGCTTCTCCCTTCATGGCCAGAATCCAAGCTAATCGGGGTAAGACCTCTACGTGTTATCAATGTAGAATCTGACCGAAAATGGAAAGGCTTAAGACTGATATATTGGGTGGTATCAAACTCATTTTTGCAGCCATTCTTTGCATTCTCTCAAAATGTTATTTGTTTATTGGGGGGAGAGGGGGAAGGAGAGCATTTGTCATCCTTTCTGTTGAAAACTTTCTGAAGAAAGTAAGAAAACTTACTTTCAAATGTCTACTGCAAACAGTTCTGAGGCAGAGACGGAGAGAGGGATGGAAAAATACTATAAACAAATATTTTAATTAACAGGGGTGATGTTTAGCAAGCATTA
The DNA here is from genome assembly GCF_001527695.2 of Protobothrops mucrosquamatus. Lineage (NCBI taxonomy): Eukaryota > Metazoa > Chordata > Lepidosauria > Squamata > Viperidae > Protobothrops > Protobothrops mucrosquamatus. The sequence goes on from NW_015387392.1 coordinate 142,792, forward strand.
ACTAATATTATAAACTGGCTGTGTGTGATGACCTGTGTGCAATTATATGAAGAAACCTTCACAAGAAATGTTAACTGAAGGTCTCAGATGGTGTAAGATATTACCCGTGTAGAGCAGTGTGGTTTTCTGTCAATTGTATCAATTTTCTTTTTTCCTATGTGTGAGGTCTCAAGACATGTACTTCCCTCTTTTAGTTGTTAAAGGTAGATAAGAAGTGTGTTAAAGGTAGATAACCTTTAATCTAGTCATCTATTGGGTTAGGCGTGGGTGGCAAGCTATATAAGAATGACACGCTGGAAATAGCCCAGTGTTCAGAATCTGTCATGCTAATGCTCTGAACCATTGTGCACAAATAAACCTGTCTTCTCCAACCGTTCGTGGTCTTGTCTTCTGATGTAAGTATTGTGGTTTTTTCCACAACAACTGGCGACCGCGGCAGGACGACAAGGAGTCTTGGGGCTCTCTGGAGGGCACACACTGATGCCAGGGGCCTGTAGTGTTAGGGGGAACATCCCAGGCGCCATCGGACCTTTTACTCCGAGGGACCTCCCTATGGCACAGGGCTCCAGCATCGGCGGTCAGCCACTCCAAGAACCACAGGTGAAGGGAAAGGAGACCAGGCATCTTTCCAGCCGGCTAGAGGACAAAGGATTCGCCTGCAGGCAACTATTGAATGGGGAAACAATCCCTCCCTGTAAGCAGGGACGGGGGAGAGGACTGATCACCCTCTCTTTGGAATAAGGTGGGAGGACTGTTGTGAGTGCTTGATGTAATGTGAAAGGCTACTGAGTTACCCACAGGTGGCCATGAGAGTCCGGCACCCTGGGCCAGTAGAGAGTGAGTGGCGTTTGAATTTCCCATCGGAGGCCGTGATCTTCCGGCTCCCTGGGTCTAACGTGAACAAGTGGAACCCCCAGTGTTATCCCGAGTGGAAGGACCCCTTACCTTCCTCTCATCCCCTTTCCTTTATTGTCTTGTCTGGTGCCCTGGGAGGCTTATGGGGGTGGTGGAAGTGTGTCCCTCACTCCGTTAGGGTGTATGTTAAAGCACTTTAGTTCTGCTTATGGGACCCAGGACTATGGTATTAAGTGGATTGGGGGTTGCAGCATTAAAAAGGTTGAGAACCACTGACATAGAGGAAGGAAAGAGAACTCTCGGACATGAAAGGAAAGGAGCTATCTGCCAGCTGCCTGTACCGAAGAATAGCAAAGAGTTAAGAGGATTTTTGGGTGCTGCTGGCTTCTGCCGAATAGGGATCCCTAACTTTAGTTTAATAGCAAAACTCCTGTATGAGGCCACAAAGGGAGGAGATAAAGAACCGTTGCGATGGGAACAGCAAGAAAATAACAGCTTCACCCCTCTCAAGGAGGCTCTAATGCGCACCCCTAGTTTAAGGCTGCCAGACTATTCCCAGGAAGACCTAAAGCAAATTAAGGCGCTTGAAGCACGCCGGGAAGATGGCTGGTGGATCCTGCCAGACCAGTGAGTCTTTATCCCAGGATATATGGCATGGGATACAGTACAACAGGCCCATAGGCAACTGCACCTAGGGAAGATGGCGTTAGCAAATGCCCTGAAATGGGAGGTCTATATTGATAAAATACACAGCATTGCAGCAAATGTTTGTGCTAGGTGTGAGATTTGTGCAGCCAACAACTCAAGGCAAGGACCCCAACTGCCTCAAGGACACCAACCCAGGGGAACTTACCCCTTTGATTCTCTGATGATTGACTTTACTGACATGCCACGTTCAGGTCCCTATAGAGCAGCGGTTCTCAACCTATGGGTCGCGACCCCATTTGGGGTCGATCAACCATTTCACGGGGGTCGCCAAGCAAGGCTGTCCGCCATTTTTTTCCCCTTTTCCGGCGGGTGCCTTACCTCCCTTGGGCTGGGCCAGCTGGTGGTCGGCCTGCTCCGTCTCTGCCGCTTGCCAGCTACGCCTCGGCCGGCACAGGGGGCGGAACCACGCATGCGCGGCGCTCCCGGGCAGGGAAAGTCCTCAACTTACGACCAGTTGGGTAGTCCTCAACTTACGACCGGTTTAGTCCTCGACTTACAACCGGTTTAGTCCTCGACTTACGACCGGTTTAATTCTCGACTTACGACCGGTTGGGGGTCGCGGCATTAAAAAGGTTGAGAACCACTGCTATAGAGCAATGTATGTACATACACTGGATGGCCAGAGTGCATCCCTACAAGGACAAAGAAAGCAACAGAGGTCGCAAAAGCCTTGCTTCACATTATTATTCCCCAGTATGGGTTGCCATCTAGAATTTCGTCAAACAATGGTCCTGAATTTATCCATAGCAACTATGTTAGGAGTAACATGGAAACTTCACTGTAGTTTCCATGCTCAATCGGGGGGGACAGGTGGAAGGAATGGATAGAACCATTAAGGAAAAATTGGCAAAAATATGTCAGGAAACCTAGCTTAAGTGGCCAGACGCTTTAAACTTGGCTCTTGTTGCAGTACGGTGTGCCTCACAAAGAGGATTGCTTGTGTCACCATTTGAATTATTATATGGCAGAGTCCCTAACTTACTCAGGCCGAATGTCCAGAACACTGGACCAGTGGCAGATACTGTCAAATTGAAACAACTGCAAGCCCTTAATACAGTAGTACAGAGGCTGCAACAATATGTCTTGGCCCAAAG